>NC_090820.1:106552132-106822132 GCF_000390325.3 Nicotiana tomentosiformis | reverse complement strand
TATAAATATAAGCTTATATATATATATATATATGTATATATGTATATATGTATATGTATATCGAATATAGCTTATATATCTTAAGTTGTGTATATATATATTGTGATAGATTGATGATTTTGTAAGAAAAAATAAAATAATGATGGGTATTTATAGTTGAAAATAGGAAAAAAGTGTAATTATAAAAAGTTTGGGATTAAAACAAAGTTGGGGGGTTAAATGGCTATTTTTTTAAAAAAAAAAATTAAAAAAAAAATAGCAGTTGGGCCCGCTAGGCCCGCTAAGGGACCGGGCCGGTCCCGGGCCCTGGAGGGTCCAAATCATAGGACCGGCCCACGAGATCGGACCAGGCCCACTAAAACCGGACTAAACGGTCCTGGCCCGTTTGGCCCGCGATCCCGGGCCTGGACCGGCCCACTTGCCAGCCTTAGTATCGGGTCAGTATTTTAGTTCCGGAGCCCGGTACAGGTTCATTATGATATTTAAGACTTGTCTGTGAAATTTGGTGAGAAACGGAGTTGATTTGACGTGATTCGGACGTCTAGTTGAGAAAATAGAAATTTTAAAGTGTTCTTGAGAATTTCATTTGATTTGGTGCTAAATTATTAGTTCTAGGTGTTATTTTGGCGATTTGATCATGCGAGCAAGTTCGTATGATATTTTTAGACTTGTGTGCATGTTTGGTTTGGAGCCCCGAGGGCTCGGGTGAGTTTCGGATAGGCCACGAGATGTTTTGGACTTTGGAAATCTAGTTTTTTCTGCAAAGTCTGGGTTCTGGCACGTCCTTCTTCGCGTTCGCGAAGGTCCTCTCGCGAACGCGAAGGGTAAACTAATGAGGCAGGGATTTCTTCTTCGCAAACGCGAAGGCTTGGTCGCGAACGCGAAGCGATGGGGGCGTTACCCTTCGCGAACGCGACAAGCCAATCGCGAATGCGTAGTGTTAGGCATTGGGGAGGGGGAGTCACCCGCGGAACGCGAAGGCCAAGAGGTGTAACCATCGCGAATGCGAGCTGGGTCTCGCAAACGCGAAGGCTTGGCAGCCAGTACCCTTCGCGAATGCGACAGTGCTCTCGCGAACGTGATGAACACTGTCGCCAAGCACTTAACAGAATCCAAAAACGGGATTTTAGCCAAAAAATCATTTTTCTCAAAAACCAAATGGTGTGAGGCGATTTTTCAAGAGTCATTTCTTCCCCAAAGTGTTGGTAAGTGATAATAAACCATTTTCTTTCAATTACCCATTACATTTCTTGAATTTTCAACCTAAAAATCTAGAGTTTTCATGGTAGAATTAGGGGTTAGGGTAGAAACTAGGGATTTCAGGAATTTGAGAATTTAGACCTCAATTTGGGGTCAGATTCCAAAACCAATTATATATTCGGGCTCGGAGATGAATGGGTAAATGGATTTTGGACAGAACCTCAGGTTTTGACTAAGCGGGCCCGAGGATGATTTTTTGACTTTTTGGAGGAAAAATTGGGAAATTTAATTTATGAAATATAATTGATTCCTTTAGCAATATTTGATATTATTGAATCATTTTAGAATAGATACAAGTAGTTTGGAGGTGAATTCCAAAGGAAAAGCTGTGATTGAGAATTAAGTGGTCTTCAGAGTGAGGTAAGTGTCGTGTCTAACTTTGACTTGAAGGAATAGGTACTGTGTTTATTTTCTACCTGTTTGGTTGTTAAATACGATATATAGGTGAGGTGACGGGCATCTATGCATCGTTGTCGAGTCATATCATGCGAGTGAAATTCTATTCTTGTCTATTTTGTAGCCTTAAATTCTACTATCCATACTTAATAGGTTGTTTGAAATGTTCGGTGACTTATATATAGTTTCACTGACATTTGGTAACTTTCGAATATTGATTCAAGGTTGAGGTTACATTGTGTAATTTATTATGGGTAAAATACTGGTTTCTTTGAGATACTCCTATCTATCCGTAATTATTGATTCTGTGATTGGTGAGGAAGAGTGTAAAGTATGAAGGGTGATGCCGTACATGCATTATTTATATTGTGAGGAAGAGTATAAAGCACAAAGGGTGATGCCGTGTATAATATGAGAGGTTTAATGCACGAAGGGTGATGTCGTGCCGTTCTATTTATTTATTTGGTGAGGTTGAGAGTAAAAGCACGAAGGGTGATGCCGTGTCGTTTTATTTATTTATTTGGTGAGGTTGAGAGTAAAAGCACGAAGGGTGATGCCGTGCCATTCTATTTATTTATTTGGTGAGGTTGAGAGTAAAAGCACGAAGGGTGATGTCGTGCAGTTTTCCTTTGCTGTTTTTATTTGCTCAATTTGTTTAAGGATTCTCGGTTTAATTCTGTCTTTTCATTATTCTCACTCTTTATGTTGTATTCCCCCACTGCATGTTCCCTTCCCATTATTTTTGTGCTATTTCTTTAATTACTGTTGTTGCCACTAGCATGATTATACTGTTCAGGTTATATGTGAGTGTCTTGTCTTAGCCTCGTCACTACTTCGCCGAGGTTAGGCTCAACACTTACCAGTACATGGGGTCAGTTGTACTGATGCTGCACTCTGCACTTTCTGTGCAGATTTTGATACCGACTCAGGTTGATCGAGATTTGCTATTGGTCCGCTGTCCGGAGACTCAAGGTAGATCTGTCGGCGTTCACAGACTTTGAAGTCCCCGTCTATCTTTTATGTCATACTGTTTTCTTTCATTCATACAGTTGTATTTCTTTAAAGCTATTACTTGTAGTAAATTCGAGAATGCTCGTGAATTGTGACTCCAGATCCGGGTGGTAGTAATTAATACAGTTTTATAAAATTCCGCACCTCTTATATTTCATCTTAGTTAATTATTGTTATTTACTGAATGGAAATAAGGAATTGGTTTAACGAATTTCTTATGCTGGCTTGCCTAGCAAGTGAAATGTTAGGCGCCATCACGGTCCTGTTGGTGGAAAATTTTATGTCGTGACAGTTGGTATCAGAGCACTAGGTTGCCTAGGTCTCACGATTCACGAGAAAGCTTAGTAGAGTCTGGAGGATCGGTACGGAGACGTCTATGCTTATCTTCCAGAGGCTATGAAGTTTAGGAACAAGTTTTACTTCTATTCTTCTCCGTCGTGCGATTTTGCTTTCTCAATATTGATTGAACTCTTTTACTATATTCTTTCGCAGATGGCGAGAACACGTACTGATTCCTCAGTTGAGTAGCAACCAGAGCCTCCAGTGGCAGCTCCTACGCGGGGCAAAGGTCGAGGCTGAGGCCGTGCCAGAGGCCGAGGCATGGGCAGGGCTCAGCCTAGGGGCCGAGCAGCAGCCCCAGCAGTGGAGCCTCAGATAGAGTTTGACGAGGAGGTTCCAACCCAGACTGTTCCTACCGGACCAGCTCAGGTTCCGGAGGGGTTCATTGTCACCCCAGTACTTCAGGACGCTTTGGTCCGTATGGTGGGCCTTATGGAGAGTGTGGCCCAGACTGGCGCAATTCCCATGGCACCAGCAGTCTCTCAGGCTGGAGGAGGAGCCCAGACTCCCACCACTCCCGCTCTGGAGCAGATAGCTCCCCAGTATTAGGCTCCAGCAGCTCAGCCAGTCGGATTAGTTCAGCCGGTTATTGCGGCACAGGTCGGAGATGGGCCAGCTATGTCTTCTGAGGCTTTATGGAGATTGGACAGGTTTATCAAGCTCTTTCCTGTTCACTTCAGTGGTGCTCCTTCAGAGGATCCCCAGGAGTATCTTGACATCTGTCATGAGGTTCTACGGAACATGGGTATAGTGGAGACCAATGGGGTCTATTTTGCTGCATTTCAGATGACTGGTTTTGCCAAGAAATGATGGAGAGATTACTCGTTAACCAGACCAGCTGGGTCGCCTGCTCTTACTTGGGACCAGTTCTCTCAGCTCTTCATAGAGAAGTTTCTGCCTATCACATTGAGAGAGGAGCGTCGCCGTCAGTTTGAGCGTCTCTAGTAGGGCAGTATGACTGTTACTCAGTATGAGACCCGTTTTGTGGGTTTGGCCCGTCATGCCATTCTTCTGCTTCCCACCGAGAGAGAGAGGATGAGGAGGTTTATTGATGGACTTGTTCAGCCTATCAGATTGCAGATGGCTAAGGAGACTGGAAGTGAGATTTCTTTTCAGGCGGCTGCTAATGTCGCCAGACGGGTCGAAATGGTTCTTACTCAAGGAGGTCAGGGGTCTGACAAGAGACCTCGTCATTCCAGTGAGTTCAGCGGTGCCTCATCTAAAGGCAGGAGTACTTTTGGTAGAGGCCATCCTCCCAGGCCATTTCATTCAGCGCTCCAGGCATCCCACGGTGCCTCAGGTGGTCGTGGCCCTCAGATGCATTATTCCGACCAGCTAGCATACAGTGCTCCACCAGCTCCTATTAGTGCACCTCCACTCCAGAGTTATCAGGGTGGTTATTCGAGTCGACATGGTCAGTTTCAGGGTCAGCAGTCACAGCAGCCGAGGTTATGTTATACTTGTGGTGATCCAAGGCATATTGCTAGATTTTTCCCTCGAGCAACGGGCAGCTCACAACATCAGAGTTCTCGTGCCATGGTTCCAGCACCAGTTGTTGCACCACCTGCTCAGCAGCCAGAGACAAGGGTCAGGCAGCCATAGGTAGAGGCCAGACTGTTAGAGGTTGAGGTCAGGCCGTTAGAGGTGGAGACCAGCCAGTTAGAGGTCGTCTCAGGGACGTAGTTTAGGGTGGTGGGGCCCAGCCTCGGTGTTATGCTTTCCCAGCCAGGCCTGAGGCTGAGTCATCTGACGCTGTTATCACAGGTACTGTTTTAGTTTGCAGTAGAGATGCTTCAGTTCTATTTGATCCGAGATCTACTTACTCCTATGTGTCATCCTATTTTGCTTCCTATTTGGTTGTGCCCTATGATTCTTTGAGTGCTCATGTGTATGTGTCCACACTAGTGGGAAATGCTATTGTTGCAGATCGTGTTTATCGTTCGTGTATGGTCACCCTTGGGAGTCTTGAGACTCGTGTAGATCTTCTACTCCTCGACATGGTTGATTTTGATGTCATACTGGGTATGGATTGGTTGTCACCTTATCATGCTATACTAGATTGTCACGCCAAGACGGTGACCTTAGCCTTGCGGGTTGCCTCGATTAGAGTGGAGAGGGAATCTTGGCCATTCTGCCAGTAAGGTTATCTCTTATGTGAAGGCTCGACATATGGTCGAGAAGGGGTCTCTAGCTTATTTGGCTTATGTTCGCAATTCTAGTGCGGAGATTCCTTCCATAGATTCGGTGTCGGTTGTTCATGAGTTTCCAGAGGTGTTTCCTGCAGACCTGCAGGGGATGCCACCCGACAAGGATATTAATTTCTGTATTGATTTGGCTCCGGGCACTCAGCCTATTTCCATTCCGCCATATCATATGGCCCCGCCAGAGTTGAAAGAATTGAAGGGGCAGTTGTAAGATTTGCTTGATAAGGGCTGCATTAGACCTAGTGTCTCGCCCTGGGGTGCACTTGTGTTGTTTGTGAAGAAGAAAGATGGATCGATGAGGATGTGTATAGATTATCGGTAGTTGAACAAAGTCACCATCAAGAACAAATATCCATTGCTGAGGATTGATGATTTATTTTATCATCTTCAGGGTGCCAAGGTATTTTCAAAGATAGATTTGAGGTATGGTTACCATCAGTTGAAGATTAGGGCATATGATGTCCCTAAAACAGCTTTTCGGACTCGGTATGGGCATTATGAGTTTCTAGTGATGTCATTTGGACTGACAAATACCCCAGCAGCATTCATGGATTTGATGAACCGGGTGTTCAAACCCTACTTAAATTCCTTTGTGGTTGTGTTTATTGATGATATCTTGATCTACTCCCACAGTTGAGAGGAGCATGAGCAGCACCTTCAGATTGTTCTTCAGACTCTGAAAGACAGCCAGTTATATGCTACGTTCTCAAAATGCGAGTTTTGGTTGAGTTCAGTTGCTTTCTTGGGTCACGTTGTATCAGCAGAGGGTATTCAAGTGGATCCTAAGAAGATTAAGGCAGTTCAGAACTGGCCTAGACCCACATTAGCTACAGAGATCCGTAGTTTCCTGGGTTTAGCGGGCTATTACCGTCGATTTGTATATGGGTTTTCATCCATAGCAGCCCCGTTGACCAGATTGACCCAGAAGGGTGTCCCATTCAAGTGGTCAGACGAGTGTGAAGCGAGCTTTCTGAAGCTCAAGACAGCTTTGACTACGACACCGGTATTGGTGTTACCCACAGGTTCAGGATCTTATACAGTATATTGTAACGCATCTCGTATTGGTCTGGGTGCGGTGTTAATGGAGGGTGGCAAGGTTATTGAATATGCTTCGCGGCAGCTGAAGGTTCACGAGAAGAATTACCCTGTTCATGATCTAGAGCTGGCAGCCATTGTTCACGCACTGAAGCTTTGGAGGCACTATATTTACGGCGTGCCATGTGAGGTATTCACTGATCATCGGAGCTTGCAGTATTTGTTCAAGCAGAAGGAACTCAATTTGAGGCAGAGAAGGTGGTTGGAGCTAATAAAAGTCTATGATATCACCATATTGTATCATCCCAGGAAGGCCAATGTGGTGGTCGATCTTTGAGTAGAAAATCAACTAGTATGGGTAGCCTTGCATATATTCCAGTTGGTGAGAGACCGCTTGCATTGGATGGTCAGGCCTTGGCCAACCAGTTCGTGAGGTTGGATGTTTCTGAGCCCAGCCGTGTTCTAGCTTGTACAGTTTCTCGGTCTTCTTTGTTTGAGTGCACCAGAGATCGGCAGGATGACGATCCTCATTTACTTGTCCTTAGAGACACAGTACGGCACGGTGGTGCCAAGCAGGTTACTTTGGAGATGACAGAGTTTTGAGGAAGCAGGGTCGTATTTATGTGCCTAATGTGGATGGGCTTCGTGAGTTTATTCTTGAGGAGTCCCACAGTTCCTGGTATTCTATTCATCTGGGCACCGTCAAGATGTATCAGGACTTGAGGCAGCACTATTGGTGGAGGCGAATGAAGAAGGACATAGTTGCCTATGTAGCTCGGTGCCTAAATTGCCAGCAGGTAAAGTGCGAGCATCAAAGACCTGGTGGTTTACTTCAGAGGTTAGATATTCCTAAGTGGAAGTGGGAGCTTATCACTATGGATTTTGTTGTTGGACTCCCACAGACTCAGAGGAAGTTCGATGTAGTTTGGGTCATTGTGGACAGGCTGACTAAGTCAGCGCACTTCATTCCTGTGGCAGTTACCTATTCCTCGGAGCAGTTAGCAGAGATTTATATTTGGGAGATCATCCCTCTTCACGGTGTACCCGTGTCTATCATTTCTGATCGAGGTACGCAGTTTAACTCACACTTTTGGAGGGCAGTACAGCGTGAGTTGGGTACGCAGGTTGAGTTGAGCACAACATTCCATCCTCAGACAGACGGGCAGTCCGAGCGTACTATTTAGATCTTGGAGGATATGCTCTGCGCTTGTGTCATAAACTTTGGAGATTCTTGGGATCAGTTCTTGCCCCTTGCAGAGTTCGCCTACAATAACAGCTACCAGTCGAGCATTCAAATGGCTCCCTATGAGGCATTATATGGTAGACGGTGTAGGTCGCCAGTTGGGTGGTTTGAGCAGGGGAGGCTCGGTTATTGGGTACATATTTAGTTCAGGAGGCCTTAGACAAGGTCAAGATTATACAGGATCAACTTCGTAGTGCTCAGTCCAGGCAAAAGGGTTATGCCGACTGTAGAGTTTGTGATGTGGCATTCATGGTCGGAGAGAGGGTATTACTTCGGGTATCGCCCATGAAGGGTGTTATGAGATTTGGGAAGAAAGGCAAGTTGAGCCCTAGGTATATCGGGCCATTTGAGATCCTCGAGAGAGTGGGGGAGGTAGCTTACAGGCTTGCGTTACCACCTAGTTTAGCAATTGTTCATCCGGTATTCCATGTGTCTATGCTCCAAAAATATCATGGTGATCCGTCCCATGTGTTAGATTTCAGCTTTGTCCAGTTGGACAAGGATTTGACTTACGAGGAGGAGCCGGTGGCAATTCTAGCCCGGCAAGTTCGCCAGTTGAGATCAAAGAGTTACCCTTCAGTTCGAGTGCAATGGAGAGGTCAGCCTATTGAGGCAGCTACTTGGGAGTCCGAGTCCGATATGCGGAGTAGATATCCCTACATTTTCACCAGCCCAGGTACTTTTCTATGTCCGTTCGAGGATGAACGGTAGTTTTAGAGGTGGAGAATGTAATAACCCAAAATGTTATCTTATGTTTTAGAACTCGAATCTGCGCTTTTAAGCCTTAAAAATATTATTTTTACCCTCTTCGATTTGCGTGCGCAGTCCAGGCAGGTTTTCGGAAAGCTTTTATGTTGAAAACTAATAAAAATAAGAATTTTTGCCTTAAAAGTTGATTTTTGTTAATTTCGGTCAACCTTTTTGGTAAATGGGTCCGGATCTGTACTTTGACGGTTTTGGTAGGTCCGTATCGAATTATGGGACCTGAGCGTATGCCCGGAATCGTCTTCGGAGGTCCCTAGCTTGAGTTATGAATTTTTGATGAAAATTAAAAGTCTGGAAATTATTTATTTTTAAGAATTGATTGGTATTTGGCATTGCTAGTATCGGGTCCGTATTTTTGTTCCGGATCCCGGTACAGGTTTATTATGATATTTAAGACATGTCTGTGAAATTTGGTGAGAAACGGAGTTGATTTGACGTGATTCGGACGTCCAGTTGAGAAAATAGAAATTTTAAAGCGTTCTTGAGAATTTTATTTGATTTGGTGCTAAATTCGTAGTTCTAGGTGTTATTTTGGCGATATGATCGCGCGAGCAAGTTTGTATGATATTTTTAGACTTGTGTGCATGTTTTGTTTGGAGCCCCGAGGGCTCGGGTGAGTTTCGGATAGGCCACGGATGTTTTGGACTTTGGAAATATGGTTTTTTCTACAAAGTCTCGGTTCTGGCATGTCTTTCTTCGCGTTCGCGAAGGTCCTCTCGCGAACGCGAAAGGTAAAATGATGAGGCAGGGATTTCTTCTTCGCGAACGCGAAGCGATGGGGGCGTTACCCTTCGCGAACGCGACAAGCCAATCGCGAATGCGTAGTGTTAGACATTGGGAGGGGGAGTCAGCTGTTCCTTCATTGAGAACGCGAGCAATGCCTCGCGAACGCGAAGGCCAGGGGGAGTAACCATTGCGAATGCGAGCTGGGTCTCACGAACGCGAAGGCTTGGCAGCCAGTACCCTTCGCGAACGCGACAGTGCTCTCGCTAACGCGATGAACACTGTCTCCCAGCACTTAACAGAATCCAAAAACGGGATTTTAGCCAAAAATTCATTTTTCTCCAAATGGTGTGAGGCGATTTTTCAAGAGTAATTTCTTCCCCAAAGTGTTGGTAAGTGATTCTAAACCATTTTCTTTCAATTATCCATTACATTTCTTGAATTTTCAACCTAAAAATCTAGAGTTTTCATGGTAAAATTAGGGGTTAGGGTAGAGACTAGGGATTTCGGGAATTTGGGGATTTAGACCTCAATTTGGGGTCGGATTCCAAAACCAATTATATATTCGGGCTCGGGGATGAATGGGTAAATGGATTTTGGTCCGAACCTCGGGTTTTGACAAAGCGGGCCCGGGGTCGTTTTTTGACTTTTTGGAGGAAAATTTGGGAAATTTAATTTATGAAGTATAATTGATTCCTTTAGCAATATTTGATATTAATGAGTCATTTTTGAATAGGTACGAGTAGTTTGGAGGTGAATTCCAAAGGAAAAGCTTGATTGAGAATTAAGTGATTTTCGGAGCGAGGTAAGTGTCGTGTATAACTTTGGCTTGAGGGAATAGGTACTATGTGTTTATTTGCTACGTGTTTGGTTGTTAAATACGATGTATAGGTGAGGTGACGAGCATCTATGCGTCGTTGTCGAGTCATAGCATGCGAGTGAAATTCTATACTTGTCTATTTTGTAGCCTTAAATTCTACTATCCATGCTTAGCGGGTTATTTGAAATGTTGGGTGACTTATATCTGGTTTCACTGATATTTGGTAACTTTCGAATATTGATTCAAGGTTGAGGTTACATTGTGCTATTGATTATGGGTAAAATACTGGTTTCTTTGTGATACTCCTATCTATCCGTTATTATTGATTGTTATTGATTTTGTGATTGGTGAGGAAGAGTGTAAAGCACGAAGGGTGATGCCGTGCATGCATTATTTATATTGTGAGGAAGAGTGTAAAGCACGAAGGGTAATGCCGTGTATAATATGAGAGGTTTAATGCACGAAGGGTGATGTCGTGCCGTTCTATTTATTTATTTGGTGAGGTTGAGAGTAAAAGCACGAAGGGTGATACCGTGCCGTTCTATTTATTTATTTGGTGAGGTTGAGAGTAAAAGCACGAAGGGTGATACCGTGCCGTTCTATTTATTTATTTGGTGAGGTTAAGAGTAAAAGCACGAAGGGTGATGGCGTGCCGTTCTATTTATTTATTTGGTGAGGTTGAGAGTAAAAGCACGAAGAGTGATGTCGTGCTATTCTATTTATTTATTTGGTGAGGTTGAGAGTAAAAGCACGAAGGGTGATGCCGTGCAGTCTTCCCTTGCTGTTTTTATTTGCTCAATTTGTTTAAGGATTCTCGATTTAATTTTGTCTTTTCATTATTCTCAGTCTTTATGTTGTATTCCCCCACTGCATGTTCCCTTCCCATTATTTCTGCGTTATTTCTTTAATTACTGTTGTTGCCACTAGCATGATTATAATGTTCAGGTTATATGTGGGTGTCTTGTCCTAGCCTCGTCACTACTTCGTCGAGGTTAGGCTCGACACTTACCAGTACATGGGGTCGGTTATACTGATGCTGCACTCTGCATTTTCTGTGCAGATTTTGATACCGGCTCAAGTTGATCGAGATTTGCTATTGGTTCGCTGTCCGGAGACTCAAGGTAGATCTGTCGGCGTTCACAGACCTTGAAGTCTCCGTCTATCTTTTATGTCATACTGTTTCTTTCATTCAGACAGTTGTATTTTTTCAGGCTATTACTTGTAGTAAATTCTAGAATGCTCGTGAATTGTGACTCCAGATCCGGGTGGTAGTAATTAATACAGTTTTATAAAATTCCGCACCTCTTATATTTCATCTTAGTTAATTATTGTTATTTACTGAATAGAAATAAGGAATTGGTTTAACGAATTTCTAATGTTGGCTTGCCTAGCAAGTGAAATGTTAGGCGCCATCACGGTCCCGTCAGTGAAAAATTTCGGGTCGTGACAAGTTGCAGTCACTTTACAGCTGTGGGGAGTTGACTGGTACTGTCAGCAAGGGAACTGATGTCGATCTGTTCCCCCTGTTGTATCTTGGACTCTAAAGAATTGAACCACGTCCCCGAACTGAGATTTGTTGTTCTTTAAGTACTTGAGGATATGTATCAGGTTCCATATCTGATTCTTGTCATTAAGTTTGTTAGATTATCAAAACATAACAAGTTACATATAACCTATCAGTTATGTTATACTGACTAGGTACATTATTTTTACACTATCCGGTCATCTAAAAGTTAAGTGCATGTAATCCTTAGTAAAAGAGTCAAATGGCCATGAGCATTATTTTGGTTGTATATACGCCCATTACATATCGACAAGCACCACAACGCACGGTTGTAGTCACTTTTGCAACTTTAATTACTTATCAGATATTCTTTTATATCTTAATCAAAAGAAGAATATTTCACTCTTGTTTATATATTCTTTATGTTTCTCTAGCTGTTGGGACACTTAGACTGCTTGCATTATCTAAAATTTCAAGTTATTTTTCTTTTGTCTCGTGTAGAAGTATTTACACCACTTATACACAAGTAATGGTCCTATTATTTCATAGCCAGACAAACAAAAATGTGTGAGCTATTACATGGGCATGAGTTGCTCTTAGTAAAATATTCTCTTGGTCTACATTTTGCAATAATACACTATCTGACGTGGCAATTTAACATTGGCAGTAAGAGGTGAAAATTGCAATGGATTAGATTTCTTTTTAGACAAAATGTATCTAAAAATATCTAGTCATGTTTAATGGTGCTGAACTTTGCCAAATGGACATGAACCAAGTTAAAAAATGTCATCCACCAATAAGAAAACAGATAATGATATTCTAGGATAAGGACTTTAGTCCTTCGGAGTCATTTAAATACTGTTGGTGCAAGACCATGAAACTCAAGCCATAAACCAACTCTTATTTCTGTGTAGTAGCTGCATTCAAGAGTTTTTCATCTTCTTTCTATAATGGCAGCTGCTACAATGGCTCTCTCTTCCTCTTCATTTGCCGGAAAGGCGGTAAAACTCTCACCATCTTCCTCTGAAATCACTGGAAATGGGAAAGTTACCATGAGGAAGACCGCTAGCAAAGCCAAGCCTGTCTCTTCTGGTAGCCCATGGTACGGTCCTGATCGTGTCAAGTACTTGGGTCCATTTTCTGGTGAGGCCCCAAGTTACTTGACCGGTGAGTTCCCTGGTGACTATGGATGGGACACTGCCGGACTTTCAGCTGATCCAGAAACTTTCGCCAAGAACCGTGAGTTGGAGGTGATCCACTGCAGATGGGCTATGCTCGGAGCTCTTGGTTGTGTCTTCCCCGAGCTTTTGGCACGTAACGGTGTCAAGTTCGGTGAAGCGGTATGGTTCAAGGCTGGATCCCAAATTTTCAGCGAGGGTGGACTTGACTACTTGGGCAACCCAAGTTTGGTCCACGCACAAAGCATCTTAGCCATCTGGGCTTGCCAAGTGGTGTTGATGGGAGCCGTTGAGGGTTACCGTATTGCTGGTGGGCCTCTTGGTGAGGTTGTTGATCCACTTTACCCCGGTGGTAGTTTCGACCCATTGGGTCTTGCTGATGACCCGGAGGCTTTTGCTGAACTCAAGGTAAAAGAAATCAAGAATGGTAGACTTGCAATGTTCTCCATGTTTGGATTCTTTGTTCAAGCTATCGTTACTGGAAAGGGTCCATTGGAAAACCTTGCCGATCACCTTGCTGATCCAGTAAACAATAATGCTTGGGCTTATGCTACAAACTTTGTCCCAGGGAAGTGAACTTAAAAAAGAGTCTTGTTCTATTAGGTGATTGTTTGATGGCCTAGTAAAGCTATTGTGAATTACAGGAAATTATATATGAATTTGTTTTGTCTCCAGTATATAGTTGTGTTTTTCTCAGTTACATTTTCCTTTCATAAATCATATACAAGTTAAAAGGAGGAAAATGGCTCCCAAGTTACTAAGGCATAAGCCTTGGAACAAAGATAATAGCAGAACTGGTTTCCTTAGGTAGAAACAAGGAATTTGCAGAGCAGAGCAAACTTAAATTGAAATTTAAATCTAAAACAACATAGTTAGTTTTCTTATTCTCCTACTTTTCTAATTGGCATTCAGAGTATTATTTGTCGGAATAATTCAGAATGACATATAGAAAGTTTTAAAATTTAGTCAATACAAATGATTTCTGGAATGTCATTGCAAAGAGAACAGCTCCAAATTTCTTATAAGCAGAATTATCGACTCTCCAAATCTAGAGTTATCTTACCCATAATTGACTCCCTAAATAAAATAAGGATTTTTACCTTGCTATACATTATTTAAAACTTTATTATCCTCCCTAATCAAATTTTAATTTATTTACATAGACATATACTATTTACCAATTATATACACTTTAGGATTTTAAATGAGTATCCTTTTATATTAGGAATTGAATAAAGAATCAATTATTTCTCATCCTTATTTTCTCTCCCTCCGGCGCTCTTTCTCTCCGTCTCTCTCTCTCCTGTGCTCTTTCTCTCCCGCTCTCCGTCACTCTCAGTCTCTCATTCTTTGTTCTTTCCCCAATTTTTCTTCCTCTAATGTCCTCTATTTTTTATCCTTTCATGTTGTATATATTTTTAATGGAATTATCAATGAATTTCAATCGTTCTACTATAGAGTTTTAACTTTGCAATTTCCTTTCATGTTGCACGATTGATGTTCGAATTGAAATTGTCAATCAATAAATTTTGAAGGTGTTTGACTCTCCACCATTGACAGCCATTAAAAAACTTTGAAGCTTTGAATTCGAATTTGAGTTTTCAAAAACCGTTATTTATTTGGATTGAATGTTGCTGCAAATAATTGGGAATATTGTTTGGAGTTTATATCTCAATTTTGAGGGTGTTTGGTGAAGATTATACTTGATTTTGGTTGAATTTCAGATTGAAACTCGAAAAAGAAAAAGAAGAAGAAGAAGAAGAAGAAGAAGAAGAAGAAGAAGACGACGACGACTTGACATACAATATACTTATGAAATTGTAGTAAAGTTGTAGTATAATTGTATGTAAATTATATTATGTTGTAGTTATATATATTTTTTTATTTGAATATTGTATGAAAGTTGAAAAATAGTTGTATAATGTATGAATCGTTGTATAAAATTTGTATTTAAGTTATCAATACAATCTTTTTACATAAAGTTATTGATATGTATCAAAATTGTATTAAGAGAGAAAGTTTTGATTGAAATTTTAGAGAGGAAAAAACACACACCACATACAAAATATATACAAATCAGATACAAAATGTACAAAAAGACATATTGTATAAAATTTGTATGAAAATTGTATTTAAGTTATATGATGTTGTAGATGTATTTTAACTGGGTAAAAATAATCTATGAAAGTTGTAGATAAGTTGTAAATAAGTGTATACTATATAATTAGTTATATGAAATTTATTTTTAGTATGTATGTTGTTGTAGATATATCAATTTGTATTAAATTTGTACGAAATTTATTTTTAAATTTAGATGTTGTTGTATCATTAAATTGTATAATATTAATTGTAAGTACGATGTATCTATTTTAGTGCTGATTTAAATAGGTTTCGTTAATTTGTGATAGATTAGTGTATTGGGTAAGTTAACCAATCAAGTGAAGCAGAATAATTTACTAGCCCCGCACGATAGTTATTAACCTCGTAAAATCTTTGGATAATTTTTGATACATATCAACAACTTTATGCAAAACAAATAGTAATGATAACTTAAATACAAATTTTATACAACGATTCATATATTATACAACTATTTTTCAACTTTCATACAACACTCAAATTATATATATATATATATATATATATATATATATATATATATATATATATATATATATATATATAACTACAACAGAATACAATTTACATACAATTATACTACAAGTTTACTATAATTTCGTAAGTATATTGTATGTCATGTGTTCTTCTTCTTCTTCTTCGAGTTTCAATATGAAATTCAACCAAAATCAAGTCTAATCTTCACCAAATACCCTCAAAATTGAGATATAAACTCCAAACAATATTTTCAATTGTTTGCAACAACACCCAATCCAAACAAATAATGATTTTTGAAAATTCAAATTCGAATTCAAAGCTTCAAAGCTTTTTAATGGCTGTCAATGGTGGAGAGTCAAATACCTGAATACTAAAAACTCTTTACTGCTCATCGTCGAAGAGGATTTTTATCCAATTCATTTCAAACCTCTCTAGTTACCGTCATGACAAGCTAAAAACCTTGTTGATAAGGAAAAGAGATAGTTATCTCCTAACACTACGCTAACACCAAAAAAATGTTAGATACCAAAAATATCTACTCAGCTAATAAAGCTAATTATGGCTTAAAATAAGTAATACACAGATGGAAGGAGTCTTATTGAAAGAGAAGTGGAGAGAAAATAGAAAAATGATGTAACCAAAAATCCCCTAATTTAAGTCACTAATGATGGATTGTATATAATTTGTAAGTAATCTTTATTTAGGGCGGGTAATATATAAAATTAGGATAATTTTGGTAAATAAGTTTTAAATATTGTATAGGAAGGAAAAAATCCGATAAAATAAATTTTAAAAAAAAATTGGACCAGGTTGAATGAATGATTGGGCCTTTATTCAAAATTAAGGGCGAAGTGCACCAATAGCCACTTTTAAATATGTTGTTTAATATATATCAACAATATATAATACATTTAAAGAATAGTCAATTTATTCAAACTTCATGATCAAGTATCCTAAATTTTTATATCCTGAATTTTTGAATTGCTAATTTTGAAATTCAGGACTTAGTGTCCTAAATTTTCGAGTTGCTAATTTGAAATTCAAGATTAAGTGTCCTGAATTCTGAACTGCTAATTTGAAATTCAAGACATCAAATTCGAATTTCCGAACATAATTTTTGAACTTTAGGACACGATATCCTGAAGTTTGAACTTTGATGTTTAAAGCTTTAGGATGTACAGTCAGACCTCTTTATAAAACATCATTATATAACAATACTTCACTATAAAAGTCAATTTTTTTAGGAACCAAATTTCATGTTCTGTTATAATATATGTTTTCTATAACAGCAATTCGCTACAACAACCAAAAACATCTGAAACAAACGAGACTGTTATATAGATATTTAACTGTATCTTGAATTTTGAACAAATTAGCTAATCTTTAAATACATCGTAAACTGTGGATATATTTTAAATAACATACTTAAAAATAGTTACATGGCGTCATTTCTACAAGAAATGGCGTGGTATAGCCACTTTTTAAGTGGTATTTACTTTTTAGCCAGTATTTTTAATGTTGAGCAAAAATAACCACTACTCTATTAAAATTGATATAAAAAGTCATTTTTACCCTTTTTTCATGAGTGATGTGTAAATATTAAGGACATGGTGTCCTTAATTTCATGAGTGTTGTGTAAATATTAAGGACAAACTATGTCTTAACATTTTACACATCACTCATGAAGTTAAACACTATGTCCTTAATATTTTACACATCACTCATGAAGTTAAGGATACCGTGTCATTAGTATTTACACAATACTCATAAAGTTAAGGACACTATGTCCTTAACATTTACAATGCACACATGAAGTTAAGGACACCATGTCCTTAACATTTATACTGCACATATGAAGTTAAGGACATGATGTCCTAAAGTTTAACAACATAAGGTGCAAATACAAGTTAAGGACTTTATGTTCTTAACATTTACATTGCATACATGAAGTTAAGGACACTATGTCCTTAACATTTACGCTGCACATATAAAGTTAATGACATGATGTCCTAAAGTTTAACAACAAAAGTTGCAAATACAAGTTAAGGACATTATGTCCTTAACATTTACATTGCACACATGAAGTTAAGGACACCACGTCCTTAACATTTACACTGCATATATGAAGTTAATGACATGATGTCCTAAAATTTAACAGTAGAAGGTGCAAATACAGGACACTTTGTCTTTAATATTTACAAAACACTCATGAAGTTAAGGATACTATGTCCTTAATATTTACACAGCACACATGGACACCACGTCCTTAACATTTGCATTGTACATATGAAGTTAAGGACATGTTGTCCTAAAGTTTAACAGCAGAAGGTGCAAATACAGGACACTTTGTCCTTAATATTTACACAACACTCATGAAGTTAAGGACACTATGTCCTTAATATTTACACAACACCCATGTCTAGCACATGGGCAGTTTTGTCCGATCGGGTAAAAATTTATTAAGTACTGGCTAAAGAGAAAATACATTTAAAATAGTGGCTAAAAAGTAAAGACATCTCAAATTAGTGGTTATTTGTGCACTTCCCCCTCATTTCTACCAAATTAAAGGGTGACCCGGCTACCTTTGGCAATACAGATTTCGAAATTCTTATTTTTCCGGAGATTTCAGAATTCACAGGTGCAAATTTGACAATCCGATGGATTTTCTCCTCAATTTCGATTGATTAATTTAAGTGACAGCAGGTACGTGTTCTCTCTTCCAATGATTTTATGGGTATCTATTATTCTGAATTTGGTTTGCAAAGTTTTCTTTCTGTTCCCACTGCTATAAAAGAAAGGGCCTCATTTTCAATTTGTAGGTGTTTGATTAAATGAATATTGTTTACGTTTACATGCTTGTGTTTTAGAACTTTTGCTGATTGATTGAACTGTATTTTAGGATCTCTATTTTCAGCTGAGGGGCAGAGCTGTTTGTACTGGAGAAGGGAGGTTTTTGCATCTCTACCATGGCATCATCAAATATCACAGTTCTATTAACTATAGGTGTCATCACCGTAGTTGTAGTGCGAATTATTTATGTTATTTATAGGAGCAGCAAACCACTTCATTCCAAATCACCACGATTCCTCGGTACTCTTGTTGTTCTTGGTTCAGGTCTCATTTTAAGCCTAAATATTCTTTTTTCTGTTTTACGGGTGAAAATAGCACGGTCTAGCCAGTTTTCGGACTGGTAATTGAAAAATAGCCAGCGTTTGCAAAATTATTGAAGATTAGTCACTGCTTTGCTGTAATACGGAAAGTTTCAGCATAATGTGCTGGATTATGGAGCTCATGTGTGTAAACTTCCATCATATTATGTTGGACCTCCAACACATTATGTTGGAATCTCATGTGTAAAAAATTTGAACTCCAGCATATTATGCTAGAATTTTTCCGGATTTTCAAGGGTATTTTTGTTCATATTTTATCTTTACATGAAAAAATGACTAAATTTCGTCTACTTTTAAAATTGTGGCTATTTTCCATTACTCGTTGTAAATTTAGCTATTTCTGATTTTTGCCCGTTTTATTGCCTTTTGTTTATACTCGTTCTAATTTTTTTTTAAAGTTCAATTATAATGTAGGTGGTCACACAGCAGAAATGCTAAATTTATTATATGTCCTTCAAAAAGAGAGGCTTAAGCCGAGATATTATATTGCTGCTGCTACTGATAATATGAGTCTCCAAAAAGCGAAAACGTTTGAGGATTCCTTAGTTGGTAAGGTATAGTACATCAGTTTCGCTGGAAAATTACACTGTGTAGTTAGACAATTTTTTTTAAATTTATGTATTTATACTATACGAAGGGGAGCCTTAAAGCAAGGGTCAAGTTGTTTACGTGTGACCTATAGGTCACGGGTTCGAGCCGTGGAATCAACTAATGCTTGCATCAGGGTAGGCTGCCTATATCACACCCCTTGAGGTGCGGCCCTTCCCCGGACACTGCGTGAACGGGGATGCTTTGTGCACCAGTGACCAGGCTGCCCATGTATTTATACTATATGTTGAATCGCCTTGTCCTTTTGGTTTGTTTACTTTTTTATATTTTGACACGCCATAGTGAAAGTCGTGGCTCCGCCACTGATTCCATATATATATGCTGGAAACGTCTAGCTATAAGTTGTCTGCATACATCTATGTACCTTTCTTTTTGCCTCTGAGCTAAACCATACTCTGTATGTTCGTTGGGATAGTCAATCTTAGGTCTAGAGGAGTGTTCATACTCTTCTAGTTGTTTAGAGTATTCCACATACATATGCACATACATATGCAACACCACAGAAGTGTGCTCTTCTCCCTTAACCGATCATGATATTCTATTCCTTATGTTGTCTATATTAATAGGGTTACCTCTTATTCTAGGAAGCGCTTGAGGAAGTAGGGGGTGCTGAATTCTTGCAGATATATCGAAGTCGAGAGGTTGGTCAATCGTATATAACCTCAATTGGAACCACATTGGTTGCAATTGCACATGCATTGTGGTTAATGATCAAGATCAGACCCCAAGTGGTATCATACAAACCTCTCATATTACCTTTAGCTCTCCTCCCCCTTAAAACCGAAAGTATCACTCTTTAGATATTTTTCCTTTTTATATCAGAGTCTTCTAATTTATCTACATTGGTACTTTATCTCAGATTCTGTGCAATGGCCCAGGAACATGTGTCCCGCTATGTGTAATTGCCTTCCTTTTTAAGGTTTGTGTATTGGAGGGTAATCTTTTTTTCTTTTAACTTATTTGTATAGTTAAGTTGGATGCTACAGTATCGATTACATGCATCATATCCGTTAAAGTCCCGATTTACAAAAAAATGGATTATACTACCTTGATTTTAAAATCACGTCCATCCGTAATTATTTGCCTTGACATATCATGGCATGAATTGTTGAGAACTCTTATCTTCTAAATTTTTTTTTTAATTTTGTTTCATGGCCTCTCCTAGCTTGCTTGGCCCCATCCCTGTAAAAAAAAGAATGTATAAATGTAAAAAGGGGAGGAAGAAACAGTCAGCAGATAAAAAAGAAAGCACTTGACTACTCACAGTGTTATCAAACTTGCAAACATTTTGAGTTCGTTCGCAATCTTTCCCTATTATTGTTTTGTTAATAAGGATCAGAGTTGGATTGATGCTGCCATATCTTGTCTTAATTTCAAGATGACATTTAAGTGCTAATTGAAACTTTGCTAGCCTCAGGTTTTGGGAATTCAGTGGTCATCAATTTTCTATGTGGAGAGCATTGCAAGAGTCAGGAAGCTGTCTTTGAGTGGTTTGCTTCTTTACAAGCTACGCATGGCTGATCAGTTATTTGTGCAATGGACACAACTAAAAAAGAAATATCCTCAAGCTCATTATGTGGGTTGTCTTATGTAATTGATCAATTTCTGATCTATTATAGCCAGGTAGTACTCGAGCTTTGTTGATGCTGTTTGAGGAATTCTGTGAGTGGATGTAAAGGCTCTTCTTTTGAAAGAGAACATCGTTGCTATCTTCTTGAGGCAAGGAAAGAAATTAATGATCATTTCAAAGTTATTGACACTATTATTGGTCTTGTTGTCGTTGCTGTTGTTCTTTTTAGATCATATTGCTAACTTGTTAATGCGTGTGAAGATTCCAGAGAGAACTAACAAATACAAATGTATTTGCATTACAGTTTTCCAAAGTTTTATTATATGAGTAAGCCTTTAGACATATTTTCATATGATGTTACTCTTGAAGCTTATAGCTAGTTGTTTTTGTTGTTTTTAGATCAAACAGCTAGCTTGTTAATGCTTGTGAAGTTTGCAGAGAGAGAACTAACAGGTTGTACTAATGGATGCTCTGTAGTATGCGGTTTTTGATTAGCTGGGATTTTCTGAAATGCAGGTGTATTTGCTTCACGATTTTCCGAAGTTTTAGATAATGGTAAGCCTTTAAATTTATTTTCATATGGATTTACTCGACGCTCATATCTATTTACATTTCCAACGTCGGTTCTGATTACTTGTTTTATCATTGAACTCCTACTATTTGTTGTATTAGGTACTAATACATTGTTATGGTGTGTTCGCTTTGGTGAAGAGCGATAATGCTTCAATCATTTATTAGATGGTAACATCCTTGGCCACCATCCATGAAGCATTTATCATCTAAAATTCCATTTCATTTGCAGCCAAGAAATGCCTTGAAAGACCACCAAGGGATGACGGGATAGTTGGAATCCCTCCACCCTTTCCCAGAGATTTCAGGTTCGAACCGTGAGGTGGAGAATCTCTTGGTAAGATGGTAACTAGTGTTTCTTTCTTGAATCAGTCAGGCACCTTAACATAACTAGTGTAGTATGCACAGTGGATGAGCCAAGAAACAGGTAACCATATTGTGTGGCTTATGATGATCGTAAACTACACGATTTTTTCATGCTATACTCTTATACTGAAATTCAAATGAACTACAAATTAACTTCCATGTCTACACATTTAACTTCTTTCACTGAGAGAAACCTCAGAGACATTGCTCGAAACATTCTTTTTGGATTTTTTCTTCAAATCATCAAGGTAATGCTGATACATTATCTTGATAAAGTTATATTCGTGTTGAAATATAGGTATAAGTGACCTATAGGTATAGGTCAGAGGTTTGAGCCGTGGAATCAATCATGGACTCTGCTTAAGAGTAGGTTGCCTACATCACACCCGCTTAAGATGCAGTCTTTTCCCGGACATTGCGTGAATGTGTGATACTTCATGCACCGGCTACCCCCTTTTTTTTTTACGAACTTCTTTCAGTGAGAGAAATCTCAGAGACATTACTTGAAACATTTTTTTCGGACTTTTTCTTCAAATCATCAAGGTAATGCTGATACATATATGACAAGAAACCCCCCATAGCCAACACCATTGATATCACCTTCACACCATTCATTTTCTCATGAAGAAATAACATAGAGAAAACAGGAGCCATAGGCACACCAAGAATGCTAATCACATTGGAAAACAGTGAAGAAACCTTGAAAATCAGCCCAATTGAACCAACTGTAAAAGCTTGCCAAGAAACAGCAGTTCCAATCAAATTCAAAACATATGATTTCTTCCCAAGTTCAAACTCATTCATCTCTTTGTTCAAGATTTTCCACTCTCCACTTGCAAATAACACCACCAAGTTTGCCAATGTCGCGACTAAGGACTCATAAATTGTCATTTCTATGATTAATCGAAAACTTTCCCTCTTAAAGATTTTCTGAAAGGCTAATTGTGTTATAGAGAGCATGAATCCATAACCAGCAGATGCAGCTAAGGTACATAAAAAACCAATTATATACTTTTTCTTAGAGTATTTCTTATTGGAATATCCAGAATTGTCGTCATTTTGGAGCAGAAGGAGTGAAGAAGAAATTGTGAGAAGTACTAAAGAGTTCACTATATAAGGTGTGAATTTTTGTTTGTTTAAAAAGAATGAAAATAGGGAATTGAATCCTAATTGGCTAGTACAAATAAGTGTATAAGTGGTAACAGATATATATAATTGTCCTATAGAGTAAAGCATACAATTTCCTGCTAAAAATAAACCAAGGGAAATATAAAGAGGAATAAGAACAAAAATAGAAGGTTTCTTTATATTAACATCTCTATTTTGTTCACTCTTATTGGTTAATGATGGTATTAAGAGGAAAGGGATGAGAATTGGGAAGCCAATATTTTGTACTAATGAAGCTAACCATATGCTATTTCCTCCTTTATTAAAATATAGTTTTCCTAAGAGTGTACCAATTGCTTGACCAGATAGAACAAATGTTGAATAAATAGAAATTTGGATCCACCATTTATATTGTACAAGGCTGGGAACTGCTTTTGACTTATTTTCATTATCTGAGGTCTCTTCCTTTCTAGCTTCTTCACCTGCTGCAGTTAACATATAATAACATGAGAATTGCAGAATGTTTCATTGATCATCCTTTGATAATTCAAATAGTAAAATGAGATATAAAGAAAAAACTATATATATATATATATATATATATATAACAGAACATTAAGCTCACCTGGAACATGGCATTGCAGTACTGAAGTATCAACCATTTTCAAGAAAAAGACAGATATCAAATCAACCAGAGATGAGAAAAATAAAGAGTTTACATTAACAATTCGAAATACTCATGAAGATAAAGCCTTTTTTTCTCATCATTTTGGTAATTTATACAAATGATAGACTTTCAAGACTCTGCAGCTTCATCTATGCTATAAATTGCAGATGTAAATCTGAATGAATTGAATACCTCAAAAAATAATTTAAGTACATGTGAAAAATTCAACAAAGTTTATATAGACCTGTACTTATTGGCTGTCAACAACAAGAATTATTGTATCTTTGGCCAGCCAATTCTTGGCTTACATAGAGATGGGTTGCCATTAATATCAAGATAGTTATTCCCTAGGTTGGTGGTTAGTTTCTGCTATGTATGCTATGTTTTCTCATATGCTACTTAAATTATGCATAAATTGCATCTTGCGTTGCCTTTTTTGGTGATTAATTTTTTATATTTTCTTTTGCCGTCATAAAATGCCGGAGATCTATGGAATATATACGCAATTTTATCCTTATTAATGCTAAATGGGAAAAGGGTCAAATATACCTATCTACTTTGGTATACTGTTCACATCTACCCTCCGTTATATTATCGGGACATATCTACCCTTACCGTTAAACAAATTTTTTTTAAAATACCCCCCATCTAACGGAATCTACCAGATTAATAAAATCATCATTTTTTAAAAAAAATTATTAACCCATAGCCCGTTAAACCCATCATATAAAAATACGGAACCTAAATTTTTGAGACGTCTTAACACATTTTATTCATTTAGAGAGAGACCGAGAATAATGGTGGAAGTAGGATTAGTAAGAATTTATATTTTTGGTTCTTAGTTGTTCATGGTGGTGTTAGGATGTCATATTATCACTTTTGGTATTATTTTTTGTGGTTATAATATGGCATCCCTTTGTCCAATGCAATGCATACTTGATAGTTAGTTTGTATGTCGGTAAAAATTGATATATACTTTATCAATATTTGTGTTTGGTTAATGCATGAAGTTAGTGTACTTAGGTTGTTAAGTTACTTTCCAACTTGTTGGTGTACTTTCTTTCATTCTTAATGATTTTCGTAGACTCTAGCTTGATATTAAATTGAATCTTCTCTAATTATTTTTTAATTTTTGTTCCTTATAAGTTCAGTTGTTACTAAGAATTATGAGTATCCCATCCCATAGCTTGAAATCTAACTTTGATTCTTAAGGCGTGATTTGGCGATAATTACTCGTTGCTCAAATGCTTAAAGCAGAATAAGAAAATATGGTGTGTGAATACTCATCAACAAAGGCTCGTTGTTGGAGGAAGAAATACCTCGGTAGTTGCCTTAAGACTTCATAATTGTCAACTTAATAAGATGCTATAAATATTCACGTCATGGGGAAAAAGATCATGGTGAATACTCGGCACAATTTTGCATGGTGGGAAAAAACAAAGAGAAAAGCTAGAAGAAAAAAAATTGAAAAGGTAGAATATAATAAACATACAATAAGGATATTAAAAGAATTGTGACTCAATATATAAATGAATATATGATTGTCGATATTTTTATGTCTTTCACGTCTTAAGTTCAACAAATGATTACGAAGGAGATGACTAATCTGTAAGGAAGAAGTGCAGTAAATAAAAAGGATATAACGGGTTATTAATGGGTTTTAAAAAAATAGGTATTATTTTAATTTGGTTGCTTTCCGTTAGGTGGAGGGTATTTTTAAAAAATTTGGCTAACGGTAAGGATAAATGTGACCCGATAGTATAACGGACGGTAAATATGAATAATATACTAAAATAGAGGGGTATATTTGGCCCTTTTCGGCTTTTCCCATGCTAAATTAAGATCAAGCATCTCATAACTTCTATCAGGTGGATTCTCCATCGTGTAACAAAATTTGTATTACTACAAAAATAATTACAATGACAAAATTAGTGACTAGAAAATATGTTTGTTTTAAAGGTACTTTGTCTTATAATAGTAGTGTTTGGGCTAATTTACATACACCTCGATTAAATTTATCAAATACTTGCTACTTCCCACCAACACAATTATGGGGTAATTCAAGGATTAGTCAAATAGAAAAAAAAATAATTTGAGCCTGTTTAGCCATAAAATTTTCAATTTTCACTTGAACATAATTTTTGGATTTTTCGAAAATTTGAGAACTCCAAACAGTTATTTTTCAAATTTTTCACTCAGATCACTCACAAAAATTCAAAAATAACCCAAAATTATATTCATGTCCAAACACAACTCTAATTTTCAAATACCATTTTCACTTGAATTTTCTTTCACTTTTTTTCCGGAATTTTATAATTCTTATGTCCAAACGTCCACTTAATTTTTGTCGACCTGAGATTCATGGTTTTTCGCCCACTTAATTGACCACTTATACGGCAAGCATATCATGTTATTAAAAAATTTCTATAAGTAAACTATATATGATGAATTTAGTTAGTATAACTCTAATAATTCAAACTGTACTTCACTTCAGACTCTGGGCTCAAAGCCATCCAGTTGAAGGAAGGGATACGTTTTTCTATTCTATTTTGGGACTTGCGTGAAGGAAAGATCATCCCTTTTTTTTTCCTGCCTGATTTTTGATATTCATATTGGAATCTCGACTAATCGGGATTCTCACCGTATGGTTCGTGAAAAATGGAAGTGCTCCTATCAGAATATTTATATCTATAGCTCGAACCTGAAGTATCTGATTCAGGATGAAGAGATTCTGTTCATCTCATCACATTCCTTTTTGGAAAGCCAATACACATTGAATTAGTCAAACTTTTCTATAATAATCATTCTCTATAACAATATTTCATTATAACGGCCAAGTCTTTTTGATACCGTTTTTCATGTTTATGTTATATATTCTTTATAACAACATTTAGCTATAGCAGTCAATTATATAGAAATTTGATTGTAATATAGTCGTTCTTTTTTGAGATAGAGACAATACGATTAAAATGGAAAGCCAACACACATTGAATTAGGGCAGTGTTTGGACCAACAGGCAACTTGCAATAGGGGCCCTCACCATATTGGAAAAAATAACCCACATAGATAATGTTATCATTAAAACTTTAGATACTGACCCTATATTGTCTTTGTATTTTTTAATTGTCTCATATTTTTCTAGAGTGATAAATATACCTCAATGCCGAACAAAAAAAAGTCCTCTGAATTTAAAGATGCCACAATTTCAACTTTCAAGTTTGCTGTATTAAACTAATTTGAGTGTGCAAGTCAATCAAAGAACCTAATGCAAAGAAAAAAAGAAGAAGAATTAATCGAAAAAGCCGCTCACCCAATCTCTTAAACTAAAATGAGTTGGCGAATATATATAACTCATGTATAATATATGCATAATTTATACATACCGGCTAAAAAGAGTAAGCATTGTATCTGGCCAGCTATTTGTGTAACAATCCCGTGAAAAAAATCGTTAACTAGATTATCCAATAAAAAGAATGAGATAATTAAAACACCCAATTTAATCCATCAAATAGTCAATTCCAATTTCCAATCACGTCATGGAAAATAATCAAACCTTTTCTACTTACCATCCTATAGAAATTGTTGCACAAATTTACTTAAATAATTTGGAGACAAAATAAATAAAAAATAAAGACAAATGATAGGTACCCTAACGCCAAACCACTCCCCTAACAAACAATATTTTGCACAAAGAAATGTCCAGTTTTCATTGTCTTGTCTTCTTTTTGATGTTTTGCTTTTTAAGGTGTAATACCAGAAGGTGAGGTTCTTGATACCTGAGGAGGTGTTTGGCTATCGGAACCTTTCGATGGATCATCGGAAGATTGTCGGAGACCATAGTCAGTGTCACCTCTATTCATTTCGTCGATCATCCTTACAACCTCTGGCATAGCGGGTCGTTGATCTGGTACGATTGAAACACATGCCATTCCGATCTGAAGTAGTTGTACCATCTCTTCTTCTACGTTATGGTACCTCATTAGCTCGACGTCAAACACCTCGGCTGTCCATTCTTCCCTAACGACACTTTGGACCCATCTCGGCAAATCAATGCCTTCTTCGCCTAGTGAAGCTTGATTTGGTGATTTCCCTGTTAAGAGCTCCAATATCAGCACGCCAAAGCTATATACATCGGATTTAAATGTGGCCTTTCGGGTTTCCACAACCTCTGGTGCACGGTAGCCAGCAACACGGTGATTGAGTGGCGTTGAGTTGGAGAAAAGTGGGTTCAATCCGTAGTCTGAGACACAAGCATCTTGGTTGTCTTGTCGAAGGAGAACATTGGAAGCCTTTATGTTTCCATGAGCAATGTTTCCTGAAACATGGAGGTACGCGAGGCCCCGTGCTGCACTCGACACTATTCTCATTCGACTATCCCAGTCTAATGGTGTTCGGCCTGACCCTCTACTACCTGCAAGTTTTTACCAGACCAAATATTTCAGTTCCCAAAACAAAGAAAAAAAGAAGGCACGCGCATGCCAATGATAACCAATATAAATCATAGAACTTTTCTGAATTGAAAGACGATAGAGTGAAGCATTAAGTTGCAGCAGAAGAAAATGAGACAAAGAAAAAGAAAAGAACAGCAAACAAAATAGACAAAATCAAAACAATTATCACCAAATTGCTTGAAGCCAAAGTAAACACGCGTTTAAGCCCGCAAATAATGTTGAATGCATCACTTGCTGCTAACATCATGAAAAGAAATCCAGTGTGGCTTGAATACCACAACTGCTTTGGTTGGTCTTAAATTAGCACTTGGTATAGAATATCGCTGAATCGAGATTTCGTTGTGAAAAAGCTACTAAACTTTGGAATTCTATTCTTAACTCTTCTGAGTTGTAGCACCTTTCGAACAAAGCTTCTATTGAGGACGTTATAATGTGAATTAAAGATAGGTGTCTCAATTATACTAACATGTACAAATCCTATATACCATGGCATATACTCACTCCCTTCTGCTTTTGGCACATTTGGTTGGCAAGAAATAACAAAGTATTCAGAAACAAAATGGAACCAGTTAAACTTAAAAATTAACTTGCAAAAGCAGCTGAATTTTTCTACTTAAAAATTTACATGCAGGTCTCACTGCTGACCGAAGTGGATGTCTCTATAATTAGGCATATAGGGAAGGGAATCAAGCTGCGGACTACTTAGCTAAAATGCAATTTGATCAAGCTACCGAAGAACTTTTGCTTAGAACCCCTTGTACTTAGTCTTTATATTTCTGATGTATCTGATGCGAAGGGCTCAGTTTCCTCTAGGAATACTCCCCTGGACATTACTTAGGTTCTATGTTTTTGGTAAAGACTGTATCTTATGCCTTATATAATGGTCCGCACGTGTATAGAGCGAAAATCACGCATCCAAATTGGTTACATTTTCAGTCTTCTTTTATATAGGGAAAACTTATTTTATGGAAAATCGAATATAACCTATCCAAGCTCGGACACAAAGTGGTCAAGAAGAAGTAACAAGTTCCAAAAATCTTGCAAGGACTTAGCACTGCATTCACATCCAAGAAGATAAGGTTAAAGAGTCGGTAAACCATAAAATTCTAGTGTATAAAATTTTCAATTAGAACTAAATCTCCAAAAACAAAGTAACCAAATCAAGAAAACATAACCATTCAAGAAAAGAGCTAATTGAGGAATGAACGAGGAAGTGAATATAGAGAAGCATATATATATATATACATACCATGAAGAAGAGCAGATAAGCTTCCAGCAGGCATGTAATCAGAGACCAACAATTTCTCATCTTTTGAGTAGTAAAATGCTCTGAGTGGGAGCACATTTTCATGCTTCATATTTCCCAAAACCTCCATTTGTAGCTCAAACTCCTTCCTCGTCGCCACCACATCCTTAAGCCTCTTCACTACCACTGTAGTACCAACCTCAAGAACCGCCTTATAACTTGTTCCCACACTTCCTTTCCCTAATACCTCCGCGGATGCCCTCAACAAATCCTCCAAATCAAATGTACTATACATTCCACCATCGATGAACACTAGCTTCTTATTCCTTTCCCCTTCCATTACATCATATTCTTTCGACGATGATGTCCCTGCTTCTCCTCCCGCCACTGCTGTAGCAGCTGTTGCCACTGGCTTTGGCTTTGCTTCTTTCGCTCTCACCTTACTTTTTCTCAAACAAATGTAAAGTATTAGCAACAATATGAGAAGCAAAACTACTGAACCGATTGATATTCCTACAATGGCTGCTGTAGAGAGCTTTTTCGATTTCTTAACTGATGGAATCAATACTGGTGATGGTGATTGTGAAGGCGATGGGAAAAAGGGGGTACAAGGCGGCAATGGAGCGCCACATAAATCAATATTACCAGAAAACGACGAAGCTGGGAATTTCGACAAACTACTCGGAATTGACCCATTGAGATGATTATTTGCTACATTAAAATCAACAAGACCATCGTTAGACAAGCTAATACTCGGAAGAGTACCATTAAAACCATTGTTCTCCAAAAAAAGTCCAGTTAAACGGGTAAGATTGTTAATGGAAAACGGAATAGGCCCAGTAAAATTATTAGACGAGATATCGAGCCGAGTTAACCGAGTTAACCGGGACAAACTCGGTGGGAATTCGCCTGAAAACCGATTATCCTGAAGATAAAGACTACGTAAAAACTTGAGATTTGAAAACACATCCGAAGGAATTGAACCGGTGAGCCGGTTAGACCGGAGACTCAGAACTCGGAGTTGACTCAACCGGCCGAGTGTGTTGACTGGAATTTGACCCAACAGTCCAACACCAGGAAGCCGGAGAGAATATACAAACGATTGGGTCGGGTCGCATTCGACGCCAACCCAAGTACAAACTGATGTTGAAGAATTCCATTGAAGACGATTTTCGTGTGGAGTTTGAGAGAGGAAAGCAAGGAGAGCTTGCTTGTCTTGAGTTGGCTCCGAGTTAACTCGAGAATAACTCAGTAGTGTAAATAGTACTAACAAAAAACAGAGGATCGAAAGTGCTGCCATTGTAGTTAGATGAAGAGAATGGGTTTTGTTAAAGTGGTGAAAATTGTGCAGAAATTTTGGTAGTGGAAGATGCCATGAAAGAAGCTCTGAAATTTTAGAGAGAGGGAGAAGGACAGTCCTTAGCTGAAATTTAGAGAGAGAAAAAGCACAGTCCTTAGGGAAGTGGAAGAAAGGGCGAGCTACTATTGATTATTTTTTACCCTAATAATAGAAGTTTTGGATAAAAAGTCTAAAATTCTAAAGTACTTTCGGCAGAAGTTTAAAGCATATTAAGGGCAAAATTTTAAAATAACGATAAAATTATTTTTGTATGACCTTTGAAAAATTTGTGAATCGTAGAAATAATATTAATGCTTGTATTAGGGTAATCAGTACATTTTGTGTGACGTTAGGAAATTTGAGCCGTGAAAATAATTATTAATGATTGTATTAGGGTAATTAGTATGTGTCTTTTCCTGCGTGAATATAGAATATTTTATACAGTGAACTGTATTTATTTTTTAGGAAGAATTTTTTGTTATAAATAAAAAAAATTAGCATTATAACTAAAATTTAGAGAGAGAAAAACATAGTCCTTAGGAGAAGGAAGAATGTATGTTTAGAGAGAGAAAAGCAAAGTCCTAAGGAGATGGAAGTGGAAGAATGTACTAATTAAGGGACAGTTCACGAGGAGAAAAAGAAAGAGAAAAAGTGAGCAAAGAAAAAAGAAAACAAAAAAGGAAAAGAAATGCTGAAGATGGAATTTTACTTTGTTAGTTTGTCGGCAATTTTTTTCCATGTTAGAAGGATTATTAAATTTAAATAAATAATATATATATATTTAATATTTTTTTAAAGATAACTATAAAATTTGAACAAAAAATTATTGGTTCAACTTCCATAATAGAATTCTTTCTTTCACGAATCAAGCTCGCGAAACTTGTTTTTTAAAGAGTAACAGTAAAACTTGAACTCGGGATATGTACATTATTGACTGTATAACAATCTTATTTTATAAAAAACATTTTTTATTTAAATTACTATTTAATACTCCCTATTTTGTTCGTTCCACTTTTATGACAATATTTTTTTAGTTCGTTCAAAAAAAATTATATATTTTTTAATTTTAACACTATTTTAATTTTAAACTTTCTGTTTTATCTTTAAATGAGATGATTTATAACTACTTAAATATCAATGATTTATTTTATATCACAAGTTTTTCAAAAATCATTCTTTCATTTTAAACTTCGTAAAATGAAACCTAAGTATTAATTTCGTCAATCCACAACTTTTTTCTTTTGAATGTTCTCTTGACATGAACAGTTTTAATCTAAATGGAAATATTTTCGTTTCACATCCTTATATTAAAACATATTCCAATTTATGACCTTGTATTTTTATTTATTTTTTGCGTGATACTTACCGTCTTCTATCTTGTTTTATGTGACACGATTTTTTTAGTATTTAAGAAAAATATAATGTATTTAAAAATAATTTACTTTTAAAAAATTTATTTCATCCTTAACGGGATGATTATCGTTACAAAAATATTTATAACTTATTTTGGACCATAAATTTTAAAAATAAAATTCTTAAATTCCGTTCCTAATTGGTAAAAAGGAGTCATGTTTTAAAGTTGGTTTTGGAATGACTACCTTTATTGAAGTACTTCGAAACTTTGTTGTGCTTTGACTAGTCGTTTCTAAAATAAATAACTAAAGAGTAAACAAAAATCTAAGCACTTTGTAAAATATTCAATAAAATCCTTATATTATCATAAGTACCTTTATTATATAAAATTTTCAAAAATATTTCTTAAGCAACATACATTAATCAAAATGGTAAATGTGTATCACACGTTCAGAATTCCAGATCACTTTATCTTTAATAAACTAATTTATTTAGCCAAACATGGGAACTATCAAAACTTAGATAAAAGAACAGAACAGAAATCATAAATGGGATGAAAATTCTCTAATTATAATCAACTTCTAAACTTTTAATTCCTAGATGTTTACTTGAGGGTGTGCTTAATTTTATTGGCTGCTCATGCCATATTTTCTTCTTTTTCTTTTGCGAGGGGAATCCTTTTATAGATAATAAAACTTGCAACGGTTTGGATAAGAGGCGGACTCATAATTTTAACTTTATGAGGGTATAATGATATTGAACCCATTAACCATATTGAATATTTGGTTCGAAATTTAATAAAGGATAACCCGGTGCATAAGAAATTTTGTGTCTGGGGAAGGGTCACATCACAAGGACGTGATATAGATAACTTACTCTAAATACAAGTATTAATGGCTATTTTTACGGCTCAAACACATAATCTATAGGTCATACAGAGATAATTTTACCATTGTTCTAAAACTTTTCTTAAATAGGGATGCAATACCGAGGATTTGTCGGGGTCATCAATCCTAGTACTACTCTCAAGTCTCAACTAAGCATGTTTATCTTCAAAATTTTGATGGAATCTGGTGTGTTGGTAATGGTATAATCGCATACTTAATAGATTGTATGGATTTTGAGCCAAATCCGTAAGACATTGTATTGAAAGATTTACTATTTCCTTTAGATGTAATTATTATTTTTGTAACAACTACTCACTGTAGCAACTAGCATGTTAGGTCATAATTCGTTGGTTCCAAAATGTCCTGTGTCTCCTTTACTCTTGCTTCTTTTAAAGCAAAGAAAAGTGTTTTTGTTTTTGGTGATGTGGGTGGGGGAGGGGGGGGGGGGAGGGGTTGTGTGGCACGAATTGAAAGCAAACGATAGAAGGGCTCCAGAGAAGGTTGGTGAGCTGGTGCATGGTTGTTTATTTGTACAGAAAATGAAAAGAAATGCTCTCTTAGTCCCATTTTATGTGATGTAATTTGTTGAGTATAGAATTTAAGAAAGAAAGAAAGACTTTTAAAATTTATAATGTTAAATAAGTTCTAAATATTATTTGTGTATGTCATGACCCAAAATTCGTTAGAGGTCGTGATGGCGTCGGACACCACTGTCAGGCAAGCCAACACTAAACAGTTAATTAGATTCTCATTTTAATATTTTTGAAATCGTAAATTAACCTCAATTTATCTAGTAAAAGATGAATTTACAGAATAAATAACAATATTTTCCAATTTCAATACTGAACATCCCATAATCATCCCAGAACCCGGTGTCACAAGTGCATGAGCATTTTTTAGGAATTTAAAATAAAATACAATAACTGTCCGGAATACAAATTTGGACAGGAAGCTCTGAAGGAGAATCTGTTGGCTGCGGAGCGTCGTATAGAATGCAGCTCACCTAAGTCTCCGCCATAATCGCGCCTCTGCGCCCACAAGGCCGCTAAACATATGTGTACCTGCACAAAAATATGCATCAAGTGTAGTATGAGTACGTAAATCAACACGTACCTAGTAAGTGTCCCGCCTAACCCCGAAGAAGTAGTGATGAGGGGTCAATTTCGACACTTACTAGTGATCCGATAATATCAGGTACAGTAAAGAAGTGAATGAATATGAGCTAGCGTAAATATATGAAACAAACAAGTATAAAATACGTAGTACAATTTTCCTCTTTACAATTTACTCACGCTTTCAACTAGCAAGTTCCTTCCGTAACCGGAGTATATATATATATAGATATAGTGGATTTCATCAAAGAGGTTGTCATAATCCAAATCAGAGAAAAAATCTCAGACACACTAGCTTCTTGCCAAACGTTACGCACGATTCCATAAGGATAATATATATATAAAAAATGCCTAGGCATACGACCCGATCAAACATAAAGTAAACTGTGCACTGTCGAGGGTCGAACGGCGCGAACCATAGATGCATCTATTAACCTGCTGAGGTGAACAGTCCGCTCCCATGAGAGTGTGGTACATAAATCCTGCCGAGGTGAACGACCTGATCCCATAAGAGTAGTAGAAGGAAATACCCCGCTCGCGAATCATACGTGCGACGCGGTCAAATATAAATCTAAGGAATCTTGCCGCTCGCGGGTCATACTTACGACGCGGTCGAATATAAATTTAACATTAAAATCATATCTCTTTCTTGATTCTTTTCAAAATAAGGGAAATTCAGCTTGTAGCGTTTTAAAAAAATTACCCTGCTCGCGAAACATACATGCGATGCGGTTATACATAGATTTCTTAAGCTATTATAGCATTACTCAATCCTTTTCGAAATTATGAAGTTCAAACGAACCCTTTCAAATCTTACGTTCTTCAATTTCAACTCCTTTTAAAGCATTTAATAAGCAAATTCAATCTCGCTCCCTCTTAAGGCAGACAATAAACATAAATTAATAACAATATCAATAAGGCATGATGTGAGCCTAAAACTACCCGGACATAGGCATAACTAGTAGCTACGTACAGAGTCTCGCCACCTCGTACGTACGTAGACCCCACAACTAGAAGCACAAAATAATTTAGTTCACTTATGGGGTTAATTCTCTCTTACAAGGTTAGAAAGAAAACTTACCTCGCTCGGAAGTTTCATAACCGGCTCCCAAGCCATTCAATCAACTCAAGTCGATGCCCAACGCTCCAAAACTAGTCAATAAGTAAGCAAATTCATAAATATATACTCTAAGACTCATTATAATCCTATTTACAATAATTCTCAACTCCATTCGAAAAGTCGATAAAATTACCCTCGGGCCCACGTGCCTGGATTCCGAGCATTTTTGAAGATAATTATTTCTCATAGCCTTATGAACTCAAATATATGATTTATTCCCAATTCCATGCCCAAAATTCGTGGCAAAAATCAAAAATATCAAGTTTTAGGTCTTTCTTCAAAATCTTAAATTTCTACTAGTTTTCATATCTAAATCAGTATATAAACCTTGTATTTAATTTGCAATAGGTGGGAATCACTTACCTTGATGTAGATAATGAAGATGAAGCTCCAAAATCGCTCCAATACCGCCTCACATGGAGGAAATGAAGTGCAAATGAGCCAAAACCTCGATTTTAAAAGAACACTACCTAGGTCTTTCCCCTTCGCGGTCGCAGAAATCCACTCGCGATCGCGAAGGCCAATTAATCAGCTGCCTAAAAGCTTCCCTTTCGCGAACAAGATGCCCAAAACGCGATCGCATTGCTCAACCCCCTTCCACTTTCGCGATCGCGAATACCTCTATGCGATCGCATAGAACAACCTTCACCAAACAGGCCATCCCTATTAACACAGCGCGTTCGCGATAGCCCCGACGCGAACGCGAATAACCTCCCGCTCGTCCCTCCTCGAACGCAGACCATTATACGCGATCGCGTAGAGTAAAAATCTCACCAGTCCACTTAACCTTTCGCGATCGCGGCCCTTTCTTCGCGATCGTGTAAGAGGAAACCAGATGCCCAAAAACCATCAATTCCTCAAAGTCCAATATCCGTCCGAACTCGATCCGAGACACACCCGAGGCCCTCGGGACCTCAACCAAATATGCCAACATATTCCAAAACACATTACGCACTTAGTCGGGCCTTCAAATCACATCAAATAACATCGAAATAATGAATTGCATCCCAATTCAAACTTAATGAACTTTGAAACTTCAATTTCTACAATCGATGCTGAAATCTATCAAATCACGTCCGATTGTCCTCAAATTTTGCACATAAGTCACATTTGACATTATGGACCTACTCCAACTTTCGGAATCGGATTTCGACCCTGATATCAAAAAGTCCAATTCCGGTCAAACTTCAAAAAAACCTTTAAATTTCTAGCTTTAGTCAAATGACTCCAAAATGACCTTCGGACCTCTGAATCCATTTTTGGACGCGCTCCCAATACCAGAATTACCATACGGAGCTATTCCCAGACTCGAAATTCCAAACGGACATTGATAACATTGAAATGCACTTCAATCCAAATTTATGAAATTCTTCCAAAATGCCAACTTTCACAATAGGCGCTGAAATGCTCCCAGGTCTTCCAAAACCTGATCCGGACATACGCCCAAGTTCGAATTCATCATACGAACCTGTTGGAACCTTCAAATCCCAATTTCGAGATCGTTTACTCAAAAATCCAACCTTAGTCAATTCTTCCAACTTAAAGCTTTCGAAATGAGAATTTTCTTTTCAAATCAACTCTGAACTTCCGAAATTTCAATTCCGACCACGCGTACCAGTCATAATACCTGAAGTGAAGTTGCTCATGGCCTCAAACTGCTGAACAACGTGCTAGAGCTCAAAACGACCGGTCGGATCGTTATAGTGTAGTTATAAATTATCCCATTAATGAAAAATAAGAAGTTTAAATTTAAATTATACATATAAAAAAAGAGTTTCCAAAAGCTTTCCATAAACCAAGAGCAAAAATTATTTAGTTTTAAGGCAGTTCTTGATTTGGGAATACATGCCAATTTGTTTCTTAAAAAAGCTTCGTACCATTGTGAGACTAGTCTGGTAGGGTTTTTGTCTAAGCTAGCTAGTGGCAATGTCGTGTCTTACTATTTTGTGTTTCAGTGCCGGGCCTATTTACTAGCTATCGCTTTTTCTTTGCATTTTTCTTCTGAATTTCATGGAGTTCCTATTTTTCCTATGATTTCTGTGGTGATACTGTTATTGTCTTCTTTTATTTTTTTGTCCTCTTGAGCCGAAGGTCTTTCAGAAACAACCTCTTTACCTCTTCGGGGTAGGGGTAAGGTCTGCGTACACACTACCTCCCCAGACCCCACTAGTGGGATTTCACTAGGTTGTTGTTGTTGTTTCTTAAAATATTAAGAGCTCGTTTTGGAAAAGCAAGGAGTTTGTCTCAAAATCTAACTTGGAGATCAATTGTTAGAAAAAGGATAGCTGCTCGCCGAGTAGTTCAGATTCGATATGAGAATTTCGGTTTGGATTTTGGATTTTCGATTTTCGGATTGAAGAAATGACAATCCAAATCCAATCCAAATAAGTTCGGATTGAATTGGATTTTTTAAGTTAGGTTTCGGATTAATCAGCTTGGATATTATGGAATTTCGGTTTTGAGCGTATAAGTTGATATGTTTCTACTTTTTACAAAAAATGAATATCTAAATGAAGTACTCATGTTAAATTGCTTGAAAAGTTACTCATTCTTGGCGCAATCATCCAAATAAAGTATTAAGGTAATGAAATTATTACTAAAAAAAATACAACATAGACATTAATATGGCCCATTAAAAGTAGCAATAGTAAAATCATGTCCAAATAGAAAGTATTCTGACAGTAATTTAGTAATTAATATTGAATATATGAGATAATATCTTATGGGTAGAGTATTGAAGTTATTACTATTGGCATATGGAGAATGGACTAAATATAAAGTATAAAATTTTTGGATTTTCGGATATCCAAAAATCTGGACTACCAAATCCAATATCCAAAAAATTCAAAAATTAAATCCAAAATTCAATCCGTAATTCGAAAATCCAAACCAAAAATACAAAAAAAAAAAAAATCGGATTTGTATTTGGAATTAGGATTAGGTGAATGACACAGTTACCGACAAAAATAAAACTATTTACTCTTATCTACCCATTTATTTTTCTACCCATCAAACTAATTACATTTACTACCCATAGTAGTTTTTGTAGGGATTTTTCTCTTTTTTCTCCAATTCTTTTTTATTTCTATGCTTCTTTTCTTTTTCCCTTTTTTTCTTTCTTTTCTCCTTTTCTTTTTTCTCGCTTTCTTCTTATTTTTTTTTCTTTTTTCTCATTTATTCATTTATTTTTGCCCAAATCGTATTATTGTTATTTTTACCATAACTTATTTCACACTCAAATTTGCCTCCTTCTTTATTTTTTTCTTTTTATTTATTTTCTTTATTTTTGTTCCTTTTCTAATTTCACGTGATTGTCATGCAAACTTTGATCTCCTTCCCTACAAATATCAGTACACACTCTACCATTAGCAGTAACACAACTAGTTATGGATCAAAAAACATAATCTATGGCCACCAAATCTATCACGACCCAATTTCAACTATAGGTGGTGATGGCGCCCAACACTACAGCTAGGCAAGCCAAGTAAATAAATTAAGCATATATTGACAAAATTTAAAACCAAGAAAATAATAAAAACCAAATTCTACCAATGTGTGTGCCAAGACCTAGTGTCACAGGTGTATGTGCATCTAGTAGATTATACAAAACATCAAATATTGTCTGAAATAAAATAGACATAATGAAAAATACAAGGAGAGACACTAGTAGCTGCAGAGCGGCTCAGAAAGACAGCTCACCACTATGTCCCTGGATAGCGTGGGTGTAAGATGATAGGTCCCCCACTAGTACTTGCCTCAGGTCCTGCACAAAAAGTGCAGCAAGTGTAGTATGAGTACGTAAACAACGTGTACCCAGTAAGTATCAAGCCTAATCTCGAAGTGGTAGGGACGAGATTACCGACTTTAACACTCATTATGGGTCAATAATAATAATGAAAATACAACTAGGATATTTAAATCAACATGATTTATAGAATTTAAAATAATTTATTTAATCAGCGGAAATAATCAAATTCCTTCAAATGCAACAATCCTCAGTATATTAATTAAATTCCTTCAATTCAAATAATTTCCAATTTATCAATTAAATATCATTTACCGGAATAATAATTAATTCTTTAACAAGCAAGAATAATAATTCATTAAATTTCAAGGATTTTTCAATTTATCAATTAGCTTCGCAAGCTGAAATAACTATTTAAGTATCGTGTAATTATTATTATTATTATTAAGCACGATTTCTGCCGAGGACGTACGACCCGATCCAGAGTGTCGTGTACACTGCCGAGGGACTTGCGGCGCGATCCATAGATGCATCTATCCTGCTAAGGCATTCGGCCCGCTCCACAAGAAAGGAGGACATTTTCTTATGTGCCTCCGGAAGGAGAATATATTTATTATAAGATAAATTCTGCAGGAAGAACAATTGTTTTAATCAATTAATTAATTTAGACAGAAAATCAAACATATAAGGTTTCCATCCTTTAATATCTTTATCTAACAATTCACAATATATTCATATATAGTAATTAATATTAATTAAAAAAAGAATACAGTTTACACAAGTAATTCATGCTTTGAGTCCTAAACTACCCGGACTTTAGCATTAATAGTAGCTACGCACAGACTCTCGTCACCTCGTGCGTACGTAGACCCCTGCAATTAGCAATAATTATTCAATTTAATCTCTATGGGGTAATTTTTCCCTCACAAGATTAAACAAGAGACTTACCTCGTCTCAAAGTCCACTTTTCGATTATCGCATCACGTAAAATACTCGATTCAATGCCGAAAACTCCGAAACTATCCAAAAGTTATATAAAATAATTAATATATGTTCAATAATTCGAAATTCATCTATTAATTAAATTACTCTATCTAAAATGGTAAAATTCTTAAAATTCACCTCGGGCTCACGTGCCCGAATTCAGGAAATATTTGGATGAAAACGTTACCCATAATCTCAAGAACTCAAATATATAATTTCTATCCAATTCCATAACCATTTTTGTGGTTAAAATCTCATTTTTACAAAAATCTAGGTTTTTCATCTAAATCTTTGATTTCTAAGATTTACTAGTCATAATCTACTTATAATCTATGTATTTAACTCAAGGGGTATATAATTAACCTACCTCCAAGTTGTTAGTTGAACTCCCTTCTCAATAGCACTGAAATCGCCCGAAAATGGAGGAAAAATGGGCTCAAAATGTCTGATCCCCGATTTTTAACCATTCTGCCAAGTAGTGGTTTCGTACCTGCGGAAGGGGTACCGCACTTGCGATGGCAGGCCTTCTTTCCCCCTTCCGTTTCTGCGATTGAAACTCGCATCTGCGGCTGTCAAAGTGAAGGTGTGAACGTACCAGAAGCAGAAAGCTTCAGCAGTTTTCTCCCAAGTCAGAAATTGGTCCGAGCCTCGTCTGGTTAACACTCGGGACCCCCGAAGGCCCACCCGAACATACCAACATGTTTGAAATCATAAAACGGACTCGCTCGAACTCTCGGAATGCGTAAAATAACATCAAATCTAAGAATCATACCCTAAACCAAATTGATTCAAACTTAAGAATTTCAAGTTCTTCAATTTACTTCCAATGTGCCGAAATATACTTAAACTACTCGGAATGACACAAAATTTTGCGTGCAAGTCTTAAATCACTATACAGAACTATTTCCAAACTCGGAATTTCAAACGGGCTTCAATTACTTAAAATCCTACTCCAAACCAAATTTAAAGAATTTTAAACCTTCAAATAGTTAATTTTTACTATTAAGCGTCAAAACGCTCCCGGGTTATCAAAAACCTGATTTGGATATACGCCCAAATCCAAAATCATCATATGAACCTATTGAAACCGTCAAATCCCGATTCTGGGGTCGTTTTTCCAAATGTTGACTGAAATCAAACTTGGCCTTTTAAGGCTAACTTAAGGAATCAAGTGTTCCGATTTCAACCCAAACGTTTCCAAATCCCGAACCAACCATCCCCGCAAGTCAATAATCATTAAAAGCACATACGGGAAATTTTATTTTAGGGAATGGGGTTCTAAAAGTTAAAATGACCGGTTGGGTCATTACATTCTCCACCTCTTAAACAAACGTTAGTCCTCGAACGGGTTTAGAATAATACCTGGAGTGCTAAATAAGTGTGGATATTTGCTCTGCATGTCCTCCTCAGACTCCCAAGTCGCTTCCTCGACTAGTTGGCCCCTCCACTGGACCTTTACTGCAGAAATCCTCTTGGACCTCAACTGGCGAACCTGTTTATCAACAATGGCAAATGGCCTTCTTCATAACCCAAACTTTTATCTAGCTAAAATGTGCTGAAGTCCAACACATGTGATAGGTCAGCATGATACTTCTGGAGCATAGATGCATGGAAAATAGGATGAACTCCTGATAGACTGGGAGGCAATGCAAGATCATAAGCAACCTCCCCAACTCGTCTCAACACCTCAAATGGGCCTATAAAACTTGGGCTCAACTTGCCCTTCTTCCCGAATCTCATAATTTCCTTTATCGGCGAAACCTTCAAGAGAACTTTTTCACCTACCATAAATAATAAATCACGCGCTTTCTGATCCACGTAACTCTTCTGTCTTAACTGTGCTGTACGAAGTCGCTCCTGAATCAACTTTACCTTTTCCAAGGCATCCTTTACCAAATCAGTACCATATAATTTAGCCTCACCAGGCTCAAACCATCCGATAGGTGAACGGCATCGACGGCCATATAAAGCCTCAAATAGAGCCATCTCGATGCTGAATTGGTAACTGTTATTATAAGCAAACTCGGCCAAAGGCAGAAAACGATCCCACTGACCTACAAAGTCAATCACACATGCCCTGAGCATATCCTCCAAAATCTGAATTGTCCACTCTAACCTCCCGTTAGTCTGCAGATGAAAGGTTGTGCTGAGCTCTACACGGGTCCCTAATTCCCTCTTCTACTGCTCTCCAGAAATGTGAAGTAAACTGAGGGCCTCTATCTGATATAATAGAAATCGGCACACCGTGCAACCGAACTATCTCCTGAATATAAATATGGGCCAACCTCTCTGAAGTATACGTAGTCACAACAGGAATAAAATGTGCCGACTTGGTCAACTTGTCAACAATGACCCAAACTGCATAAAACTTCCGCAAGGTCCGCGACAACCTAACTACAAAGTCCATAGTAATTCGTTCCCATTTCCACTCTGGTATAGTCATCTGCTGAAGTAGGCTACCTGGCCTCTGGTGCTCATATTTAACTTGCTGGCAATTTAAACACCTAGCTACATACTCAACTATGTCCTTTTTCATTCGTCGCCACCAATAATATTGACTCAAGTCATGATATATCTTAGTAGCACCTGGATGAATAAAATACCGAGAATTGTATGCCTCCTCCAGGATCTTTTTCCTCAGTCCATCCACATTAGGAACACATAGACGATACTGGAGTCACAGAACACCATCCGCTCCAATAATAACTTTCTTGGCACCACCTCGTAGTACTGTTTCTCGAAGAACCATCAAGTGTGGATCATCATACTGACGAGCCTTGATCTGTTTAAATAGTGAAGACTGAGCTACAACACATGCAAGAACTCGGTTGGGCTCTGAAATATCCAGCCTCACAAGTCTGTTAGCCAAGGACTGAATATCCGAGGCTAATGGCCTTTCCTCTGCTGAAATGAAAGCCAAACTACCCATACTCTCCGCCTTCCTGCTCAAGGCATCTATAACTACATTTGCTTTACCTAGATGATATAGGATAGTAATATCATAATCTTTTAGTAACTCCAGCCATCTGCGTTGCCTCAAATTTAGGTCCCTCTGCTTGAACAAATGCTGCAAATTGCGATGATCAGTATAAACTTCACAGGACACCCCATAAAGATAATGCCTCCAAATTTTAAGAGCGTGAACAATCGCAACTAACTCCAAATCATGTACCGGATAACTTTTTTTGTGGGGCATCAACTGACATGAAGCATATGCAATAACTCGCCCTTCCTGCATTATTACACAACCCAAACCAACGCGCGAAGCGTCGCAATATAATGTATACATTCCCGAACCGGAAGGTAACACTAATACTGATGCTGTAGTCAATGTTGTCTTGAGCTTTCAAAAGCTTGCCTCACAATCATCGGACCATCGGAACTAAACACCCTTTTGGATTAATTTGGTCAAAGGTGTTGCAATAGATGAAAAACCTTCCACGAACTGACGATAATAACCTGCTAAACCCAGAAAACTCCTGATCTCAGTCGCCGAAGTGGGACAATGCCAATTCTAAACTGCCTCAATCTTTTTGGGATCAACTTTAATACCTTCACCCGATACAATATGTCCCAAAAATGATACAGACTCTAGACAAAACTCACATTTAGAGAACTTAGCATATAGCTTTTGTTCCCGCAATGTCTGAAGCACTACTCTCATATGCTGCTCATGTTCCTCCTTACTGCGCAAGTAGATCAAAATGTCATCAATGAAGACAATGACAAATGAATCAATATATGGCCTGAATACCCTGTTCATCAAATCCATAAATGTTGCCGGGGCATTAGTTAAACCAAAAGACATTACCAGAAACTCATAATGACCATATCTAGTACGAAAAGCAGTTTTCGGAACATCCGAATCTCGAATCTTCAACTGATGATACCCCGATCTCAAGTCAATCTTAGAGAACACCATAGCACCCTGCAACTGGTCAAATAGGTCATCAATACGCAGCAACAAGTACTTGTTCTTAATAGTGACTTTGTTCAATTGGCGATAATCAATACACATTCACATTGTGCCATCTTTCTTCATCACAAATAATACCGGTGCACCCCAAGGTGATACACTCGGTCTGACAAACCCTTTGGCTAGTAATTCTTCAAGTTGTTCTTTCAACTCTTTCAATTCTTTCGGAGCCATGCGATACGGTAGGATAGATATAGGCTGAGTATCTAGAGCCAAGTCAATACAGAAATCAATATCCCGATCAGGTGGCATACCTGGAAGATCTGAAGGAAATACATTGTAGAACTCCCGAACTACTGGCACTGAATCAATAGCCGGAGTCTCTGCAATAGTATCCCGAACATAGGCTAGATAAGCCAAATAACCCTTCTCAACCATGTGTTGAGCCTTTATAAAAGAAATAACCCGATTAAATGAACTAACCGACGAACCCTTCCACTCCAGCCTAGGCAAAGATGGAATAGCCAAGGTAACAGTTTTGGCATGACAATCTAGAATAGCATGATATGGAGATAACCAGTCCATATCCATAATAATTTCAAAATCGATCATCTCGATCAATAAGAGATCTGCTCTAGTTTCATAACCACAGAATGTAATAATACAAGACCGGTAGATCCGGTTCACAATAATAGAATCGCCTACATGAGTACTCAAGGACTCACGAGAAACACCCAGGAATGGAGCAAATAGAGATGACACATATGAATACGTGGATCCTTGATCAAATAATACTGAGGCATATTTGCCGCAAACAGAAATAATACCTGTAATCACAGCATCTGAGGCCTCTGCATCTGGTCTAGCCGGAAAAGCATAGAACCAAGCTGGAGCGCCAACTGGCTGGCCTCCGCCTAGCTGACCTCCACCTCTAGGATGGCCCCTACCCACCTGTCCTCCACCTTTTGGTGGTCGAACTACTGGTGGAGCAACTGGTCCGGTAAGCATAGGTTGTTGACCCTGCTGTACTGGTCTACCCCGAAGCCTCAGGCAAAACCTCCTCATGTGACTGGGATCCCCGCACTCGTAACAACTTTTTGGTCTGATGGGCTACTGACTAAGAGTCTGGCCCTGGAGACCTGAATACCTACTAGGAGGACCCTGAATAGCTGGAGGGCGGTAAGAACTCTCTGGTATAGCTCTGAGATAAGGTTGCACTGGAGCACCTCGAGGAGGTGGTGGTGCTGGAAATGGGAGTCTGCTGGACTGCCCCCTCACGAACTGACCTCTGCCCCCAGACGGAGCACCTCTGAACTCTCCAGAGTACCTGAACCGCTTATCTCTCATAATCTTCTCTCGGCTCCGCTGACGTACACCCTCAATCATGCGGGCTATCTCCACAACTAGCTCATAAGAAGTACCCATCTCAACCTCTTGAGCCATAGTGGCCTGAATGCCAGTATGTAAACCCGCAACATACCTCTGCACTCTCTCCGCCTCGATAGGGAGTATCATAAGTGCATGGAGAGATAACTCAGAGAACCTCGCCTCATAATCGGTCACTGACATCTGACCCTGCTGGAGCTACTCAAACTGAAATCGCAACTCTTCCCTCTAGGAGGTTGGAATATACCTGTCCAGGAAGATACGGGTGAACCTGTCCCAAGTCATGGGAGTAGAATATGCTGGTCTGCCAAGAACATAAGACTGCCACCATCTACGGGCTCTGCCCTCTAGCTTAAAAGTAGCAAAGTCTACCCCATGAGACTCTAATATCCTCATGTTGTGTAGTCTGTCCCTGCAACGATCAATGAAGTCCTGTGGATCCTCTTATCGCTCACCCCCAAAGACAAGAGGATGTAGCCTAGTCCATCTGTCCAATAGTTTCTGAGGATCAACGGCTACATCTAGCCTGGGCTCAGGTGTAGCTGCTGCCACTGGATGGGCTCCACCCACGGGTAGTGCACCCTGGGTCTGATATACAACAGCTGCCTTTTCATGAGCCTGTGCGGTAGGGGTCTGTGCTCCTCCGCCCGCCTGAGATGTGGCTGGGTCTGCCGGAAATAAACCAGCCTGAATCATATTTTCCATGAACCGCAGCATACGACCCATGACATCCTGAAATCCCGGTGCAGATGTGAAATCCACCGGAGCTGGCTCTGCCACAGGCACCTCATCCTGTTCCCCAACAATGGGGTTCTCTGCTGGACCCACTGGCGGCATAACTAGAACAGTCCTGGGACATCCTCGCCCTCTACCAGGGGATGGAGCCCTCCCTCGGCCTCGGACTCTGCCTCAGCCTCTAGCAACTGGGGGAGTAGCTCTTCCCTGGTCTGGAACCTCATTCGAGTGTGTTCTCACCATCTGAGAGAGAATAAGAGAAGGATATTTAGAACTACATCAATTGCACGATGAAATAAGAAGAAAAGTAATTTCCTAACACCCTATAGCCTCTCGAAGATAAGTACAAACGTTTCCGTACCTATCCACAAGACTCTATTAGGCATGCTCATAACTTGTGAGACCTACGTGAACCTAGTGCTCTGATACCATGTTATCACGACCCAATTTCACCTATAGGTCGTGATGGCGCCCAACACTACAGCTAGGCAAGCCAAGTAAATAAATTAAGCATATATTGACAAAATTTAAAACCAAGAAAATAATAAAAACCAAATTCTACCAATGTGTGTGCCAATACCTGGTGTCACAAGTGTATGAGCATCTAGTAGATTATACAAAACCTCAAATATTGTCTGAAATAAAATAGACAGAATGAAAAATACAAGGAGAGACACTAGTAGCTGCAAAATGGCTCAGAAAGACAGCTCACCACTATGTCCCTGGATAGCGTGGGTGTAAGGCGATAGGACCCCCACTAGTACTTGCCTCAGGTCCTGCAAAAAAAGTGCAGCAAGTGTAGTATGAGTACGTAAATAACGTGTACCCAGTAAGTATCAAGCCTAATCTCGAAGTGGTAGAGACGAGATGACCGACTTTGACACTCACTATGAGTCAATAATAATAATGGAAATACAACTAGGATATTTAAATTAGCATGATTTACAGAATTTAAAATAATTTATTTAATCAGCGGAAATAATCAAATTCCTTCAAATGCAACATTCCTCAGTATATTAATTAAATTTCTTTAATTCAAATCATTTCCAATTTATCAATTAAATATCATTTACCGGAATAACAATTAATTCTTTAACAAGCAAGAATAATAATTCATTAAATTTCAAGGATTTTTCAATTTATTAATTAGCTTCACAAGTTGAAATAACTATTTAAGTATCGTGTTATTATTATTATTATTATTATTATTATTATTATTAAACACGATTTCTGCCGAGGACATATGACCCGATCCAGAGTGTCGTGTACACTGCCGAGGGACGTGCGGCACGATCCATAGATGCATCTATCCTGCCAAGTTGTTCGGCCCGCTCCACAAGAAAGGAGGATATTTTCTTATGTGCCTCCAAAAGGAGAGTATATTTATTATAAGATAAATTCGGGAGGAAGAATAATTTTTTTAATCAATTAATTAATTTAGACAGAAAAATCAAACATATGAGGTTTTCATCCTTTAATATCTGTATCTAACAATTCACAATATATTCATATATAGCAATTAACATTAATTAAATAAAGAATACAGTTTACACAAGTAATTCATGCTTTGAGTCCTAAACTATCCGGACTTTAGCATTAATAGTAGCTACGCATGGACTCTCGTCACCTCGTGCGTACATAGCCCCCCTCAATTAGCAACAATTAATTAATTTAATCCCTATAGGGTAATTTCTCCCTCACAAGATTAGACAAGAGACTTACATCGTCTCAAAGTCCACTTTTCGATTATCGCATCGCGTAAAATTCTCGATTCAATGTCGAAAAATCCGAAACTATCCAAAAGTTATATAAAACAATTAATATATGTTCAATAATTCGAAATTCATATATTAATTAAATTACTCTATCCAAAATGGTAAAATTCCTAACCATTTTCGTGGTATAATTCGGATGAAAACGTTACCCATAATCTCAAGAACTCAAATATATAATTTCTATCCAATTCCATAACCATTTTCGTGGTTAAAATCTCTTTTTTTTATTTATAAAAATCTAGGTTTTTTTATCTAAATCTTTGATTTCTAAGATTTACTAGTCATAATCTACTTATAATCTATGTATTTAACTCAAGGGGTGTAGAATTAACTTACCTCCAAGTTGTTAGTTGAACTCCCTTCTCAAAAGCTCTGAAATCGCTCGAAAATGGAGGGAAAATGGGCTCAAAATGTCTGAGCCCCGATTTTTAACCATTCTGCCAAGCAGTGGTTTCGCACCTGCGGAAGGGGTACCGCACCTGCGTCTTTCGCACCTGCGAAAATTCCTCTCAGGTGCAAGTTCCACTCGCCTGGGCCACGGTCGCACCTGCGCATTCGCAGGTGCGCCCAATGTTCCCCTTCCGCTTCTGCGATTGAAGCTCGCATCTGTGAGGGTCGTACCTGCGGCTGTCCAAACGCAGGTGCAAACGTACCAGAAGCGCAAAGCTTCAGCATTTTTCTCCCAAGTCTGAAATTGTCATGACCCAAAATCCCACCACAGGAGTCGTGATGACACCTAGTCTCTAAGACTAGGTAAACCGATTTCCATTGCATTTTTGAAGCCATTTTTTTTGAATTAAATAAATAATCAAAACTAACAGCAGAAATAATTACAATATACAACCCCCAAGACTGGTAGTACTGAGTCACTAACTCTAACTGAATACATAGAATGATCACGAGGACCGAATATACAATACTATTTGATTATAAGTTAACAGTACAATGGAATAAAAGGACTCCAAGTGACTGCGATGACCAAGCAGCTCTACCTTGAATCCTTACGATCTCGCTTTAGCTCTGCTCAAGTCTGTTATCTTCAATATCTGGCTCTGCACAAAATATGCAGAAGTGTAGAGTGAGCACACCACAGCGGTGCCTAGTAAGTATCAAGGCTAACCTCAATGGAGTAGAGACGAGGTACAGTCAAGACACTCACTAGTCTAATACCCTGTGCAATATAGCAGTATACAATAGTACTGGAAAATAACTAGCAATGATAACAACAACTCAACCAGTGATATCACAACAAGGCAACATACCAATGATATGCAAAGTAAGACCATAAGATTACCATTTAATATCGCTCAATAATTAATAAATACAATTACACTCAGTTAAATTAAGTTCATCAATTAATTATCTTTCACATATAATTCTTACGAAAAAAAATCCTTTCAAATAAATATTTTGAATATAATTCTTTCGATTAAAAAGTCACCATGTGACACCTCATTTCAAAATTATAAAAATACGGGTCTCAGCCCATTTTCATATTTTTCATAAGCACGGGTCTCATCCCATTTTTTATATCTCCATGGCACTTCATGTCCATAATTAAATTATCATATTTTTCCGGCATCTCGTGCCCTCATTTCATATCTCAACTGCACGGACAACTCACGTGCCAATAACCTCAATGTATATAAGATCCACATGATCAATTTATTTTACAATAAAGTAAGGTTAGAAAATCTTTAAATCAAGTAAGAAATCAATAAATGAATGAATTTATTTTAGTTACACTTGGGTGGAGAAAATAACATTTCAAATAAAATGAAACATCCGATAAACTACTGATTTGGATAAATTTTTTATTAAATTTAAAACATATTAGAATATTTTCTTTTATTTAAAAACAACTCAATCATCAAAACAAGTATAACCCAAAAATACAAAGTCTCGTACGAAAAAGTCAAGGTCAACACAATACCTCAAGAAATACAAAACACTTAATATTAGGTGAAATAATACATCACGAAAAACACAAGAATTTACAAATTTCAGAAAAATAAAATAACCAAAGACAAGTGCAGCCATAAAGAAATATCAATAAAAGGGCACTCCCGAGGTACCGCCTCGTAGTCCCAAATCATAAATAAATGCACAATATCTTATTTCCTTATATCACCGCTGGAGCCTTCACATTTAATTTTAAAGAAATTATTATTTTTTCTCGAAATAGCATCCCGTGTTTTTAGCCACCCTTATCACACCGCATGGCTTCTAGTAGTTCCCCTACTAGCCACGCGTTTCAAGCCACCCTTATCTCACCGCATGCGTTTCAACACCCTGACCTTATATCACCGCATGACTTCTAGTAGTTCCCTTACTAGCCACGCGTTTCAAACCACCCTTATCTCACCGCATGCGTATCAATATCACAATATTTCATTAATCGCACCTCAAGTGCCCAAATATCACAACATAATATAGCTTGTACCTCAAGTGCCAAATATTACAGCATTTCACAAATTGCACATCAAGTGCTCAAATCTTACAATATATCACAGATTGCACATCAAGTGCTCAATCTTATATCACAGATTACACATCAAGTGCTCAAATCTTACAACATATTATAAATTGCACATCAGGTGCTCAAGTCTTACAACATATCACAAATTGCACATCAAGTGCTCAAATATTATAACTTGCCACAGAAATCAACAATACATTATTTTCCACAATAAGGAGCCCATGGCTCGGCCATAAGGTGCACAACACCCAAAAATAATCAATAGAGATAGAAATTACTCGACATAAAGAAAAGTCTTCATTAAATTCAAATTTTCAATGATTATATAAACACCTCTTCTTAAACTCATTTAATTAATTATTTGCAGAGGGAAAAATCTAAAATGAAGTTAAATTTCAATAATTATCAACCACCAAATACAAGAAATTTCATAAATAATCAAATAACAATCACATCACATTGTCATATAACAACAGAGTCAACAACAAAGGTTTAGGCACGACAAGTAAATGATTAAATATATGCCAACAATTATCCAATTTACTACACAATATGCTCAAGACTTTAACCCAATAAAATTTGCGCAATAAACCAAGTACGTACTCGTCACCTCGCGTACATAGTTTTCAATTACCCAAGTTGCACATAAGACTCAATGCCTAAGGAAAATTTTCTCCACTCGAGGTTAAGCAAGACACTTACCTTTTTAAAGTTAGGCCAATATTTCATAATCGCCTTCTTGCTTGAATTTGACCTCCAAACACCTCGAATCTAGCCACAAATAATTTGATTCAGTCAATAAAATTTATTGAAATTAATTCCATAAAAAAATACTAAGTTTCCAACATAAAATCCGAAATTAGCTCAAACATCGACCGTGGGGCCCACATCTCGGCACCCGATAAAAGTTACAAAATCTGAAAGCCCATTCAACCACGAGTTTAACCATACCATTTTACCAAAATCCGACCTCAACTCGACCTCTAAATTATTTTCAAATCCCTAAGTTCAAACCCCCGATTTACACCTCAAAAATATGTAATCTAGTCAGATTAGTCGATGATAATTCAATATTATAGAGTAGAAATGATCACAAGTGACTTACCTCAAGTTTCCCTTGAATTCTCTCTCACAATCGCCCCAAAAACCGTGCTTGAAGGTCCAGAAATGGCAAAACTCGGAACCCCCTCTGTTTTTAACATTATGTCCAGGATTTTCGCATCCGCGGTGATTTCTTCCACCTGCGGTTTTCGCATCCGCGATGATTTCTTCGCACCTGCGGTCTTCGCACCCCGCGATGACTGTTTTCGCACCCGCAGTGCCTGGACAACCCATGCATTTTCGCTTCTGCGAATCATTCCTGGCACTTGCGAGCTCGCACCTGCGGCCCTTTTTCGCGCAGGTGCGATCACACCAGCAGCCCAACTGCTTCAGCTCCTCCTCCAAATCCAAATTTGATCCGTTAAGCATCCGAAACTCACTCGAGGCCCTCGGGACCCCATCCGAACACACCAACAAGTTCCATAACATAAAACGGACCTACTCTAGGCCTCAAATCATATCAAACAACATCAAAACGACGAATCGTACCTCAAATCAAAATCTATGAATTTTGAACTTTCAAATTCTATATCTTGTGCTGAAACATATCAAATCAATCCAGAATGACTTCAATTTTGCACACAAGTCATAAATGACATAACGAAGCTATTCAAATTTTCAGAATAATATTTCGATCCCGATATCAAAAAGTCAACCCCCCGGTCAAACTTCCCAAAATTTAATTTTTTTGCCATTTCAAGCTTACTTCCACTACGGACCTCCAAATAATTTTTCGGACATGCTCCTAAGTCCAAAATCACCATACGGAGCTATTGACATCATCAAAATTCCATTCCTGAATCGTTTACTCAAAAGTCAACTTCCAATTAACTCTTTCCATTTAAGCTTCTAAATAAGGATTGTTCTTTTAATTTAATTCCGAATCTTTAGTAAATCAAACTCGACCACACTCGCGGGTCATAATACATATTGCAAAGCTGATCGAGACCTTAAGTCACTAAACGTGACATTAATTCTTAAAATGACAAATCGGGTCGTTACAGAAATTGTTCCGAGCCTCGTCCGGTTAACACTCGGGACCCCTGGGGGCCCGTCCGAACATATCAACAGGTTTGAAATTATAAAACGGACTCGCTCGAACTCTCGGAATGCGTAAAACAACATCAAATCTAAGAATCATACCCTAAACCAAATTGATTCAAACTTAAGAATTTAAATTTCTTCAATTTACTTTCAATGCGCCGAAATATACTTAAACTACTCTGAATGATACGAAATTTTACGTGCAAGTCTTAAATCACTATACGGAACTATTCCCAAACTCGGAATTCCAAACGGACTTCAATTACTCAAAATCCTACTCCAAACCAAATTTAAAGAATTTTAAACCTTCAAATAGTTGATTTTTACTATTAAGCGTCAAAACGCTCCCGGGTTATCAAAAACCCGATTCGGACATACGCCCAAGTCCAAAATCATCATACGAACCTATTGGAACCGTCAAATCCTGATTCCGGGGTCGTTTTCCCAAAATGTTGACCGAAGTCAAACTTGGCCTTTTAAGGCTAACTTAAGGAACCAAGTATTCCGATTTCAACCCAAACACTTCCAAATCCCGAACCAACCATCACCGCAAGTCAATAATCATTAAAAGCACATACGGAAAATTATATTTTAGGGAACGGGATTCTAAAAGTTAAAATGACCAGTTGGGTCATTACAAAATCTCCACATATACTAGTTAGAATAGATATGATAATAAAATATTAGAAAATACAATAAAAATATAAGTAGCAAAAACGACATCTAGTACCATATGATACCAATATGGTATACATGTATACAAACAGAGTATATGATTGCTCTAGAATATTGCTACAACTATCTGCGACTATACTACTATTCCAAAACATTAAAATATGCAATAAAAGTATGAGAAAATTACATGCTCGCATTGCAAGCTAAATATTTGCAAAGCAACTTGCTCATTCCGTATACTAATAGGGTATACAGGTGTATGGGGTCATTCCAACAATTGCCTATAACTATAAAAATATTACATAATACACATAATCTATGTCCATCGGCACAAAAATATCCCAGCACTGCAAATCATGTTCATATAAATAATTCCATAATAGAATTCACTTAAAAATGCAGCTAAAACAATCAAAAAAATCTTCAAACTAGCATATGATACCAATATGGCATATAACTATACCAACATGGTATACAGTTTTACTAGTTAATTTTCGGCAACTATATGACTATACTACTATTACATAACATACATGCATAAAGAGAAAAATAAAAAAATAGTATACCACATATTAATATAATAAAGTATTTTAAGATATTGTACTATATTACTATTATTATAAGAAAATCAAATAGTGCACCAATTAAATGCAGTTAATCAACCAAAAAAGGAATCAACTAGCATATGATACCAATATAGTATATAACAATACTAATAGGGTATATAGTTGTACGGGGTCGTTCCAACAACTGTATATAACTATAAAAACTATTACATAATATACAAAATCTATGTCCATATGTACAAGAAAATACAACACAGCAAAACATGATCATATAAATTATTTCATAATAGAATTCACTTAAAAATACAGCTAAAACAATCAAAAATTATTTTAACTACCATATGATACCAATATAACATATAATTATACCAATAGGGTATACAGTTCCACTAATTAATTCCAGTATGACTATACTACTATTACATAATACACACGCATAAAGAGAAAAATTAAAAAATAGTGTACCACATATTAATATAATAATATATTTCAAGATATTGTACTATATTACTATTATATAAAATAAATGCATAAAGAAAAAATCAAAAATGATTACATAATATACATGCATAAAGGAAAATTAAAAGAATTCAAGATACTGTACTATTCTACTATTACTAAAGAAAAATTAAACAGTGTACTAATTAAATGTAGCTAATACAACCAAAAAAGGTTCCAACTAAAATATGATACCAGTATAGTATATAGCTATACCAACAGGGTATACAGTTGTACGCAAAGGGTTTTAAAAAGATTTTTTAATTCAATTATTAAACTGAAATAATATCAGTTGTCATATAATCTAATTAACTCATATAGATGATACCCACATGGTATATATCATATATTATCACGGTATCATAGAGGATTGGTTTATCCTTCAAAAATATTAGTAGTTGTCACGACCCGAAATTCTCACTTTCGGGATCGTGATGGCGCCTAACATTTCACTTGCTAGGCAAGCCAACGTTAGAATATAATTAGCTATTTTAACACAATTTTAAATTAATTAATAACAAAAAAATAAATGCGTAAATAAAGTCTGAAATAAAGTGAAAAATCCAGAATAAACGCGATATCTAAATACCATCCCAGAACTGGAGTCACAAGTGCACGAGCTTCTAGAATAATACAAATAAAGGTTTGAATAAAGTTCAAACTGTTTGAAATATAATACACAGCTGAGATAAGATAGAAGGGGACTTCAGAACTACGAACGATGTGCAGTTGTATCTCAAGTCTCCACTGGTAGCTGTATCCGGGAAAATCTACAATACGTCGTTGGGACCAACTCCGAAATCTGCACAAAAAGTGCAGAGTGTAGTATCAGTACAACTGACCCCATGTACTGGTAAGTGCCGAGACTAACCTCGACGAAGTAATGACGAGGCTAAGGCAGGTTACTTACATTAACCTGTATGCAATAATAATAATAATAATAACAACAATAATAGAAATAAAATAGGTTTCTCTTTTCAACAATTGAAACCAACTCGGCAGTCATAACCAATTATTATTTCAATCAGTTTCCGTTGCGGCGTGTAACCCCGATCCCACAATATATTCATGTTTAATTATGTTGCGGCGTGCAACCCGATTCTCCAATATATTCATTTTAATTAATTCTGTTATGGCGTGCAACCAATTTCTCCAATATATTCATTTTAATCAATTCTGTTACGGCGTGTAACCCTCCCCAACAATATAATTCCTCAATAAATTTCTGTTGCGGCGTGCAACCCGCTCCAACAATATAAACTTTTAATAAATCTGTTGCTGCGTATAACTCGATCCCCCAATATAAACTTTAAATAACTCTGTTGCGGCATGCAACCCGATCCTCCAATATATTTATTTTTATTTACGTTGCGGCGTGCAACCCGCTCCTCCAATAATATAATTTACTAATTCTTATAAAAGCAATTACTCCAATAAATGCAACAATTAATATGAAATTATAAGACAACAAGCATACAATAATTATGATTTATTAGAAATAAGTGATGCCAAGTAGCAATTAATTGTGAAAATTAAAGATGTAATAGGCATTTATAATTAGTATGCTAAACATCAAGTGACAATTAAGTTACATAAATCAAATAAGCATGTAGCAATTATAGCATGGATTCAAGGCATGATATAGAGTAAAGAACACGAGAGAAACCATTAATATAATAATTAATTCATGATTTAAAATGAATTATGATTTTCAAATAATTATGCAAACAATTAATTTGACGACGTATAGACACTCGTCACCTCGCCTATACGTCGTTCACATGCATTTCACATAACAAATAATTTAAGGGTTCTATTCCCTCAAGTCAAGGTTAACCACAACACTTACCTCGCTTTGCAAACAAATTTCAAGATTTCAATACACCTTTGCCTCGCGAATTCGTGTCCGAAAGCTTCAAATCTAATCACAAACAATTCAACATACTCAACACGAATCGTAGGAACTAATTCAATATGAAATTATAAATTTTCCAGGTTAAAATCCGAAATTTTTTAAAACTCAACAGTGGGACCCACATCTCGAATCCCGAAAAATCTCACAAAATTCGAACACCCGTTCCGATACGAGTTCAACCATACAAAATTATCGAATTCCGATATCAGATTGCCTTTCAAATCCTCAATTAAAGTTTTGTTTGAAGATTTCTACCATTTTCAATCCAATCTTTACCCATTTGAACTCAATCAATCTTTCCATAACCTTATTGGTACAAGCATGTATAACTAATACTATCACATGCAAGAATCACACTCACAATCACCCATCTTTACCCAAACTCGAAATTGAAGAATAGGGGTTAGAACCTTACCTCTTGGGTGAAGATTTTGTAATAATTCCTTGTTGGATTTCAAAACTTGAACAAGATTTTTTTGATGAACAAAGCACTTGAGCTTCCTCCTCTCTCTAAAACACTCTAACTTCTCTCTAAAATCATTAGATAATTACCCCAAAATAAGCCCCAAAGCCTATTTATCAAAATGAGATCGGGTTATGAAAAATGGACCGCATAATGGGTATGCGGGCTGCACAATGGTCGCAAAAATCGGTGCCCAGAACTGGGCTGTTCTAGTCCATTCTGCGACCAGTTTGCGGTCGCAGAAGCAGTTTCGCGATCGCATAACTATTCTGCGATCGCAGAATTGGTCGCAAAATCGTATTTTTTTAGCCTTTGGTAATTTGGTCATAACTTCTTGTAGGATAGTCCAAATAAAAAATGGTTTGAAGCGTTAGAAACTAGACTCGAAGACCTTTCATTTGATAGGTAGATCATCACATAATTCCTTATATATAGGTATATATATGCTCATTCAAAGTTTGGTCTTGTGCGTACCCATTTGATACTTTAGTCTATTATGAAATTTTCCAACTTGACTTAGACTTAGACCTCTCCTTAGACCTCACATCACTTATAATATGCCTCGTACACTTGTTATCATATCCAATTGGTATCCACAATATTAATAGTCCTCAAATGAGAAGTAGAGTCCGCCCCCAAATACATAACATAACTTATCTCTTCTTTCACCTATTTTAATTTCCCGAATTTTTTACTAAACTCCCAAAATTTCCAAAAATTTCGCCAGAGTTTCCTTTGTAACTGGACCTATCCACCTGCCAGAGAATCCCAGAAACCAATCTTAATAACACATACATAATCCAATCAACGTAACACAACATGAAAACAATACTGACAGTGACATCATAAGCAATATATTACTAGAAAAGGAATGCCATTAACATCAACTATTCAGGTGAGGCGTAACTCATAGCAGGTAAGCTCTCAACATCTTCATAGAACACATAAATGAACGTTCAAATTAAAGATGACATTTTTGGGTCATCACAGTAGTATACTACTGCAATTAATTATATATTCTTAAATTAATTATTGTATACCAATATTATATACATTATAACATTTTAATATACAATACGTATCTATCTTATTCGCTAGTTCAACTCAATTCTTTCTTTTTGTTTTCTGCTATTTGCCTTCTCAGCCACAAAGTGGTGCACAAATAGTTCCTAAAACTGAAAAATAATCTTTCCATTAGTTTTGTAGTCAAACATTCTCAGAATTGGCCTAAGCCTACAACATGCACACAATCTTCTTCCTCTGTTCATATGCCGGCTCAACCGTTGAAAATTTTAAATTTCCGGTGATACTCCAACAAAGGTCCCTACTTCTACTAATCACTTTTTCATAAGCAATTATCAATTTGATTTTGTTTTTGTTGCCGATCCAGCTTATCCCCCCCCCCCCCATGGTATTGAAGCAATAACTTTTTGTCAATCTGCTAGTTCCGATGACCTAATAATTCCCGTCAATCGCAAAGTCTACGGAGATGACCGGATTTTTTATATAATAGGTACAACAAATTCAAGAGAAAAAAGGAAATGGGCAGTTGGGTAATAGGTTTGGGTTGGATAGGTAGGAATTGTAATTAATTCTTAAATGGGCAAAAATGGGTAACTAATTTGAGCCTAATGGGTATATTGTGTAGTTCCCCCTTTAGGATTGAGATTTTTACCTTCCTATACACTATTTGAAATTTTATTATCCTGCCTACTCAAATTTCAATTTAATTACATAGGCATATATAATTTACCAATTATATATACTTTAGGAATTAAATGAGTATCCATTTATATTAGGAATTGAATAAGGAATCAATTATTTCCCATCCTTATTCTCTTTCCCCAATTTTTCTTCCTCTAATGTCCTTTATTTTTTATCCTTTCATGTTGTATATATTTTTAATGGAATTCATCAATGGATTTCAATCGTTTTACTATAGAATTTTAACTTAGCAATTTCCTTTCATGTTGCATAATTGGTGTTCAAATTGAAATTGTCAATCAATAAATTTTGAAGGTGTTTGACGAACCACCATTGACAGCCATTAAAAAGCTTTGAAGCTTTGAATTCGAATTTGGGTTTCAAAAACTATTATTTGTTTGGATTGAGTGTTGTTGCAAATAATTGGGAATATTGTTTGGAGTTTATATCTCAATTTTGAGGGTGTTTGGTGAAGATTAGACTTGATTTTGACTGAATTTTAAATTGAAACTTGAAGAAGAAGAAGAAGAAGAGGAAGAAGAAGAGGAAGAAGAAGAAGAAGAAGAAGAAGAACATGTAACATACAATATACTTACGAAATTGTAGTAAAGTTGTAGTATAATTGTATGTAAATTGTATTATGTTGTAGTTATATATTTTTTTTATTTGAATATTGTATGAAAGTTGAAAAATAGTTGTATAATGTATGAATCGTTGTATAAAATTTATATTTAAGTTATCAATACAATCTTTTTACATAAAGTTAGCGATATGTATCAAAATTGTATTTAAGAGAGAAAGTTCTGATTGGAATTTTAGAGAGGAAGAAACACACACCACATACAGAATATATACAAATCAGATACAAAATATACAAAAAGATATATTGTATAAAATTTGTATGAAAATTGTATTTAAGTTGTATGATGTTGTAGATGAATTTTAACTGGGTAAAAATAGTATATGAAAATTGTAGATAAGTTGTAAATAAGTGTATACTATATAATTAGTTGTATGAAATTTATTTTTAGTATGTATGTTGTTGTAGATATATCAATTTGTATTAAATTTGTACGAAATAAAATCACTGGTGTAGTTATACAAATCACTGGGGTTGTTAGACCTACTGCTGCTTTGAGTGCTGAGGCATTAAAATATGCAGCTTCCACAGGGATCAAATTAGAGACTAAACAACATCAAGTATCAACTGGAAAGGAACGACCAACAACTGCTGTTTTCAAACCAACTCCTTATTTGCAAAATAGTGAGGCTCGAACTACTACTGTTCACTCCAAGGATAATCATTCTGGGAAGGTACATGATACTATAAGGCAATCGACTACAACTCCAACAAAATCAGATACAAAGAGTAAGAACTGGACAGGGGTGAATAGATCACCTACGAAGAAGCAAACTCCAGCCCTTTACAGTCAGTTTGTCTCATCGACATGCATTGGGATCTCCAACTCATTTGATGCTTTGTTGTGTGAGGGCGAGCATGGTATGAATGAACCTGAGCATATGGAGCAACAACATGAGGATGCGACAGAACCAGCAATTGGAAATACAAGCAACATAAAAAATGCAGAGGACCAACATGCTCGAATTCAGTTTGTAACTGTTAATTCTGGGCAGAATCAACAAGGTTCAAATTTGGATGTTGATGATGCATTGAATGCAACTGTGGATCGAGCTGCAAGTACAGTTTTGCCTAAGATGTACAAGGCTGTGGGTGATCTAGGTTCAGCAGGTTTAAACTTGGAGGTTAAAATCCATTGACTGAATCTGGTAATCGACCTACTGCTTTCATTGTCAAAGCTACTGGTGCACAGGGTGTTATCGCTGAAAAATAAACAACTGTTACATTGCATAAACCAGTTGATAAATCAACAATTGTGGCAGTTAATGCTGAGGAAAATAATTTTGATGTTATGGAGTTAGAGTATGCAGCTACAACAGGGTATAACATGGTGAATAGAGAGGCTAAACAACCACAACGTTCAGCTGGAATGCAGCAGGCTACACCTACTGTTCAACAGACTTTGGTTAATTGTGTACAACCATCATTGAGCAGCAAGAAAGATCCAGCTCACAAAGCCCAGATCAGTGTAGCAAAGAATGTTACTGTCTCTAACTCGTTCGATGCTTTGATGAATGAACAAGTTCTGGAGAATACTAGGAAGAAAGGGCAGCAGGTTGATCGTGAGGCAATCACAAAATATAGGCCATCTCCAAGCAGTGCACCACAGCAGCATCACACAAGTAACACATATGTAGCCCCAGTTACCAGCCATAATAAGGGAGCTCAAATCAGCGACAGTGCAAAACAGCAGTTTGAATGTGAGACAGCTTCAAAAAACATTCATTCAAACGCACCAGGCAGTGCAAAACAGAACCAGATCTAAAAAAAAATAGCAGCTCCAACTAATGTCTCAACAGACATTGTTCTTGTTGATGATCCAAACGCAGTGGCAGCTACAGTAACATCTGCACCAACAGTTCATATCTGCAATCCATATTTGGATAAAATGATAAAGGACTCGAACACAGCTATGTTGCTGCATACCATTCAAAAAGTTAACGCCCCATTGGTTACATTGAATACCTCCGTTCATGAGATTCCTTCGCAATCGATGGAGACTTATGGTGAGCGAGCAGTTGATTCTGGACAGCAACTACTGTCAACATGTAACAATCAACAAGAAAATGCAGATATGACTTCTTTCTCTCAAGCATCCACAAATGAAAGAAGTTGTTCTAAGGAGCAACAAGGTGTTACTAGTGTTGTCATGGTAGGTCGTAAAACATGGGCTGACCAAGCAGAAGAGTATGAAGAATGGGAAGAAAACTTTGTCGATAACCAGGAGTTGAGCACTCAAATAACAGTGTCTACACCACGACAATGTGATACATCATCAGATATGGCATTAGCAATTGTTGAGCAGGTTTCGATTCAATCTCCAAGAGTTCAAATCAAGACAAACCTGAGTCCTAATGCTGCTGATTTTATTCCCACGGGACGGCAACAATCGGTCATTGATAGAACAGGTTTGGAAGGTGTTACTTTGGCAATTCAATCCGTCAAAGGGAAAGAAAAAATTGGGCAGCAACATGCACTAACCACAGATGATTTGTCATCTATCCACAACTTTGATGCTACTGGAACTTCAAGTTCAATGGCTTCAAAATACAATCTGACACCGACAGATATCCTCCATGCACTTGTGTCTCATGATTTAGAAAAATTGACAACGTGTAATAATCTGAGGAATGATCAAGGTTCACTAGTCACCGGCTACAATCATATTGATAATTTTGGGATGCATATGGGCCGAGACTTTTATGAAGAAGGAGAAGAGGATGAACTACTCGATGCCACCTTCAACATTTTAGTTAGGGAGGGAGATATTTCACCTAGACATGTGTGAAGTGGATCAAACAAAAACAAAAAGAAGGCACATGAAAGGTAACATAGCTGGAATGGCAAAGCAACACAAGAGGTTGTCATTAGGAAATCACTAATGAGAACTACAAAGCAAAAGGCGAGTGTCCCTACCACCTCCACAAGGTCAAATAAATCAAAAAAGAAAAGATAAAGTTTGAGGAATATTTGAAGACAGTGCAAGAAGAAGCCAACGAGCTACAAATTGAAGAGTGCACAGGGTTGAAAAAAGAAGAGCACGACTCAATTTTTTACCTGGTTTTATTTTATCATTTTCTAAGTATCATCATTTGTAATATCATCACAGGGTATGCTATAAATTCTGTGATGATCATAGAGTACTTGGTTCTTTCCGGTTCGTATTTTCTTCATGCTTGCTAATAGATGAGGTTTATTATGCCTCAATAGGATTTGTAAGGTAAGGTCTAGCACAGTATGTGTGAGCTATATTGCTATGCCTTTGGGAAGATCCAAGCGGCTATGAGGTTATATGCCCTCGTGAGACTTCTGCTGGCAGCTACACCATGATCCTCTACATGAGGCTGACATCTTAAGGCAATGGAGGTGCATAGGAGTGATTATATAGCCAAGGCATAGAGGTAACACTACTGTAGCTTTTGCCCCCTTACTTGTACTCTTCCATTGTGATTTTTTTTCCTTTTATTATTAATAAAATAGCTACTGGGCAACCCGCCTAGTAGTATATTTGCTAAAAAAAAAAGTTGTATGATGTTGTAGATGTATATTAACTTTGTAAAAATAATGTATGAAAGTTGTAGATAAGTTGTAAATAAGTGTATATTATATAATTAGTTGTATGAAATTTATTTTTACTATATATGTTGATGTAGATATATCAATTTGTATTAAATTTATACGAAATTTATTTTTAAATTTGGATGTTGTTGTACCATCAAATTGTATAATATTAATTGTAAGTACGATGTATCCATTTTAGTGCTGATTTAAATAGGTTTCGTTAATTTGTGATAGATTAGTGTATAGATTAGTGTATAGGGTAAGTTAACCAATCAAGTGAAGCAGAATACTTTACTAGCCCCGCACGATAGTTATTAACCTCGTAAAGTCTATGGACAAATTTTGATACATATCAACAATTTTATGTAAAAAGATAGTATTAATAACTTAAATACAAATTTTATACAACAATTCATACATTATACAACTATTTTTCAACTTTCATACAACATTCAAATAAAAAAATATATATAACTACAACAAAATACAATTTATATATAATTATACTATAACTTTACTACAATTTCGTAAGTATATGGTATGTCATGTGTTCTTCTTCTTCTTCTTCTTCTTCTTCTTCTTCTTCTTCTTCTTCTTCTTCAAGTTTCAATATGAAATTCAGCCAAAATCAAGTATAATCTTCACCAAACACCCTCAAAATTGAGATATAAACTCCAAATAATATTCTCAATTGTTTGCAACAACACCCAATCCAAATAAATAATAGTTATTGAAAACCCAAATTCAAATTCAAAGCTTCAAAGCTTTTTAATGGCACAATGCTGGAACGTCAAACACCTGAATACTAAAAATTCTTTACTGCTCATCGTCGAGGAGAATTTTTATCCAACTCATTTTAAACCTCTCAAGTTACCGTCATGACAAGCTAAAAAGCGTGTTGATAAGGAAAAGAGATAGTTATGTCCTAACACTACGCTAACACTAGGGGTGTACATGTATCAGGTTGGTTCAGTTTTTATCAAAACTAAACCAAACCAACTATATCGGTTTGGATTGGTTTGGTTTTGTCGGGATTTTCGGATTTTTTGTTACTTAAATATTATTTTAATCTTACTTTGTTAATTTTTTTATAAGTAAATATATGTTTAGTAAAAACATAAAAAAATTGACAAACATATTATCTATTAAAATATTCTTATGGGAGAATTTTCTTTGTAACACATAATAGTTATTTTTTTAGTCGCCTGACAATAATGTTTTATTGATGTACACTTTCAAGGTTAACCAAATTTAGTAATTAAACATAAAAATCAATATGATACCTAAATAATAATAATCATTTCACATTCAAAAAGATATAAGAATTTAATAGATATTAACATATGATATGAATATGGAAAAACAAAGAGATTGACGCATTTGAGGAACACTTGATGAGAAAGTGATCATACGACCCATTATTTAAGGTTAATAAATATGGAGCACTTCGTATACTATTAAATATTATATCCCACAAGAGAATCCCAAATATTTCTAGACATTTTTTAAAGAAAATTCTATATAAAATCTTAAAAGTATATACAAAAATTATATATTTATATGTCGGTTTGGTTCGGATTTTTTTACTCAATACCAAACCAAATCAAACCAAACCTAGTCGGATTTTTAATCGGTTTGATTTGACTTTTCGGTTTGGTGCGGTTTTCCGGTTCGGTTTGTACACCCCCCTAGCTAACAGCAAAAAACTGTTAGATACCAAAAATATCTACTCAGCTAATAAAGCTAATTATGGCTTAAAATAAGTAATACACAGCGGAAGTAGTCTTATTGAAAGAGGAGTGGAGAGAAAATAGGAAAAGGATGTAACCAAATCCCCTAATTTAAGGCACTAATGATGGATTGTATATAATTTGTAAGTAATCCTTGTTTAGGGCGGGTAATATACAAAATTAGGATAATTTTGGTAAATAAATTTCAAATATTGAATAGGAAGAAAAAAATCCCATTAGGATTTGCCCAAACTATGCCCACCCCTGCCGCTCGCCCAACTACTTAAATTCTGACATTATTTTGGCCCATTAGAAATTCAAACTTGAGAACATAGAAATGTTTACTTAAGATTTTCACAAAGGAAAAAATACAACCTTGAGAATATTTAGTTATCAGTTATCCACTTACCCTTGCTCTGGAGATCAAGATTTGCATTTCCAATTAATTAATCAAGTCCGTTGAAGTAGAAACAAATACGTTCCCACTGTTGATTTACATTAAGGAAAAGATATATGAATGTGAAAGGAAAACGAAAAAGAAAAAAAGGAACAAATACACGTGGTAATCGACGATATACACATGATTTCCTTCCTCTAACTTCACTGCTTTTTCTCCGAACTTTGAATAGCCAAAACTGGTTTTCGTTTTGGAACAATCAACGTGGTAACTGCAAGTGATACTTCACAAAATTGTTGGAAACACAGACTTAACAACCTGGGGCTGATATCAAGATCTCTATCCCCGTCCAAGAATCGGATTCTACTAGTACTTCAGTTCCACATTGATCCTTTTAACTTTCTAGCATTCTCTATTGCCGTGTGTTATCTGGCCTTTTACCATATTGATCTGTCTCAAAATGAAGCAGTTCAACTACAGATTCAACATTCATAGTTATTCTAAAATTTAGGGAGGGAAGGACAGGCGGGTGTGAAGCTGTTAGCAAATGGGATAACGAACTTACTCATTAATGAGGGATCTGAAGAAGAATAAAGGAAATGCTGTATAAGCACACAGAAATAGCAACACCAGCGATAAAGTTGTGGAGCAGCTTCTGATTGTCTCTTGTGGGTACGAAAATGGATTTGAGTGTGTTGGTTAGTTCAAAAAGGCGGCAGGATATCTGCAATAAGCAAGCAATGCTGAGATAGAGCCCAGGAGGGGAAGCAGATGGTTTACAACTCAAAATTGAAAGAGTATATATGTTTACCAAGACATAAATTGCTGTAGTCAGCATGAAGTTTAGCATAGGATAGCCCGGGATAAAGCAAAGGAGCCATTTAGGCTGTCCATTCGGCATATTTGATCTGTACAAAAAAGTCATAAAGTAATAAGACCACAAAGTTCATTATTTTGGCCGACGTCCATCAAAAATTCACTAACGGTTGCTAGAACGAAGGAAAGTAGGTTTCAGTTGGATGGATGAGGACGCTAAACAAACATTAGTTTGAAATTTATGATCAGTATCAGATTACTAACAGGTGAAGATCAAGAATTTTATTCCCTTCTTTCACTCACAGATGCCAACATTGAAGAGCACAGTAAATACAAGTTTCAACCAAATCGGAAAACATTCAAGGTTTGGTGATGTTATCATATATATTAATATAAATTTCATTTGTACATGATTGTGTTACTAAAAAAGTTGTTGCCGTTTGGCCAGGAGGCTTCGGGTCCAAGCTGTTGAAACAAACCTTGCAGAAATGCAAAGTTAGGTTGCATATAATAAACCAAATGTGGTCCGACCTTTCCCTGAACCCCGCGGATAGTGGGACCTCACTGCGCATCCCTTTTAATGGTACGGGATGGCATATCAATAGGTCAAGGTTAAACCCGAGGGAGCAATTATTAACCTTAAAAAAAATCAACATACCTCAGCCAGATATGGAACTGCGAGATATAGGTTTCTAAGGTAATTTTGCCAAGCCACCTGCAATGATAGACCACAGTTAAACAAGGAGAAAGAAATGCAGTTTCAACTATATTTAAAAGAGCAAATAAATATTCAGATTTTGTAGAGCTTGATCATTCGTATTAGAACTAAGCAAAGGAAGTTACAAAAGCCGCAAAAGGGAAAGGGAGGATGAGGCAAGGACAAATGACAGGAAAGGAAGGCATGACGCCCTGTGATTATAAGGCACCGCCTACAGGTTTAGAAAACTTACGCTAGGAGTGTCAAAGAGAAATTCCGCAGCTCCTGAGTGAAATTACGCAAGCAGATGTAAACACTGCGAGGCAAATAAAGCAAATGAGAAAAGTAATACAAGATATTGAAGACAAACTTTGGTTGAGTACATTTTAGGCAAGCACAGAGTTTTTTAACTGTTAGTTCTTCATACAATCAAACAAACGGCAGTAATTTACATTATTTTAAGTTTCATGCAAAATGAAGGGCTAAGGAGAATTAGAAGAATTTAATACATACGTAATGGGAATCCACGATGTGTAGGGGTGGAGATTGTTGTAAGCTACCTTGTCCAGCTTGTATATGTATTCAAACCACAAGTACCCAATCTAAGGAAGAAAATGCCCCAAATGACAAACTTCACAAATTAGAAAGATAATCTGCAATGCCTATTTTTTAACTAATTTGATGAACATAAATTCTCACGATTAAAGATACTGCACAGATGGATGTCTTGATTGCCCGTCTCCGCTTTGGTTCAGACTCCTCCAGTTTCTCCATCCACTTCTCAACCTAAAAGGATAAGATACTGCAAACTTCAGTCAAATGGAAGAGTGAAAGAAAATTGGGACGAAGAACTAAGAATTAAAGTTCTTTTGACATTACATTTGGGTGAAAATAGGCATATATCATGCCAATAATCCATATATAGCGGTCAAGCCCAGATCTAAAATGCCATTCATGCAATCGGGGGAGATCTGGCTTGGCTGGATCAGTATAGCCTACAATTGTGAAAAGAAGAAAACACATCAGATGACAATGCTTAAGCAGCATGTATAAAATAAAAACAAAACACAGGAAACCTTTTCGAAAAAGTTCTTTACAATTCATGCTACCACAATAGGATACCAAGATACTTTCTGTTACAACAACAATACATGAACCTAAATTAAGCAACCTTTGAGTGTTGACAATGGTCAACATTTAGTTCCATATCAACTTCCGAATTATTTACCACAAAGTCTTAGTTTCAAAACCTTCTGATGACAAAACCTGAAAACCAGTATATAATATTTCCTCGGAGTAGGGGGAAATGTTCATATCAACATAGTTGAACTAACTTTGAGACACGCTAACAGTTTCCCAGCACAGAGTATTTGAGAGCTTATAGTAATTGTAGACAGAAACAAAATGTATGAGAATACAGAGTAACCAACCTAACATAAAGGTGAAAGGACTCCAAACAAATTCGAATACTCCAGGGATCTCCCAAACCAAGATAACCACAACAAAGCACATAAGAAACTTCACAGCCATTACTGATCTTATCTCGTTGTACTTGTGGCCAATGCCAAGGGCCCCATAAACCATCAGGGTGAAAAGCGTGTGCATCGGGCAGATGTAATACAGCATGTAGTCATTGTTGAGAACAATACAACAGAAGATTACAAAAAAATTCAGCCTCCACATCATCTGCATAAATGATAAATTTTTCATTGCTAATAATGCACAGAGAAAATGGATATGCGAGACTAACTGAAGTCTTCCGATATCAAACAGTGATAAAGTACAACACAAACCCAATGTTACCTGAGCAAACCGAGCTAGGCTAAAATCCTTTCTTATGTAATAATAGGAGAAGTTCCCAAAACCAGTCATCCATACGTATGCGGCAATAAAAATACGAATTGCATTGTATATCTCTATTGCAGCAAAATAATGATAAATCAAAAAGAGAACCTGTTGCAGAAAAAGGATAGAGTGAGTCAATATAGAAAGAGCACAAATAATCTCTACAGTAAGTGTATCAGTGTTTAAATGAGATTTTGAGATGCTTCCTCTTTTCAGGAGGTGCAGTTTTGAGATACATCAAGTGACGAATGTTACACATCGCAAAAGAAGTTGCATGATTCATTCACACTACATATTAACACACCTTTACTTGAGGTAGTAAAACAAACATGCAGCTACACTTGTGCACAAGATTACTAGAAAAAAAGAGATCACAAAAAAAGTATTGCCAAAAAAATCCATATAGGCCCAGAGTTACGTCATAACTAAAATGAAGCATGAACAGGTGAAGGGAATGCAACAGAAAAAACTTGCCTGCATCCATCCTTTCCACTCCTCTGTCTGATGGCGATTAAGATAGAGTATCGCTTTGCCAGAAAATGCTGATTTGTCATTATGTTTCTTGAGAGAAGTCATTGCCGAAACTATGATCAGAAGAACATACAGAAAGATGAAGAGATCGCGATTGTAGCTCTGTTCAAAGAAAACATCACACAGAAACCTTTTACTGATTGCTGGTCTCAAGGATATGTGAGTATAACAAAATCTTAAACATCTCAGCAATGAGGTTGGCGCACAACCTAAAAATACAATTGCAGCAACATGGAAATATTTGAAGATCATGTCCATAGAATTAGTCCACTATCAGAGTTCATATTTACTCCTCTATACCCACAATCAATACATAATTAAGGGGAAGGGGGTAACAGAAGGTAGCAGTTCATCCAGAATGAACTGAGTACTTGCTCGAAAAGAATTTAAACTGGGTAAAACATGAAATTTTTGAAGCAGTTACAGTTTTGCAACAGGAACAATCATCAGCTTCGAGAATCAGATAATCCAATGCTATGAAAAGGAATAAGGTTTAGACACAATCATGCTTATCATATGCTAGTGTATTCTTTCAATTATTTACAGCAAAGTTTGTTATACATGACCTACACTTAATAGAATTATGTAATGGAAGTTGCAATTCCAACAGTTCAATCAAGATAACAAGGTTCAGGAGTTCATAATGCACAAAGAAGAATCTGAAATAACACACCATTTTGTCTGAACTGGGTTAACGTAGATTTCATATGAATATGCAAGCCCGTGGTTACTTGATGTGCACCTCAAAGTGACTGTATGTGCTTATCCAGTGAGATGATTCGATAGTTGTTGTGGTGCAAACAAAACTTACAATTAAGGATAGATATTACACAGCACAACCTTAGCAAATCAAATTTTATACATAGTTTCAGGAATAGAAGATCACACACCTTAGTAGAATCTGCAAAGAGATTTGTACGGTCACATATATAGTAATAGAACAGGATTCCCCCAAATTCAGACCTGTATGAGATCATAAAAGAGAAATATTAGATTTAGAAAGAAACTGTATGCCACCATAATCAAAATATCCAAGTGACTCACATTGCTCTCAGAGTTGCTCGATTTTCTAGCAAAAAGGCATCCTCCATCGTAAGAAACCTACAAAATAGGTGGAAAATGTTAAGGAAACATTGATCACGGTAGAAAGAAGAAATGTTCAGCAAATTGCATGTATGTTAGCAGACTGACCTAAAAATATTTGTTTTTATCGATGAACTTGACAACTTCACAGATGGAGATTTTGAAAGACCTCCTTCCAGTAATACAGCTCGATCTTCTTCCTTGGTTGTTGAGAGTTCCAGTTCCGCCAGATTATTATCTGAATGACTGCTGGCACAGAAAAGTAAACCATATAAATAAACACTTCAAAGCTACATTAAATAACAACCCTGGATTAACTTCCATGTACACAAAATAATTACTGTAGCGTTTAAAAGTTAAGATGCCCAAAGAAACTTGTTGTCCTTAATTAAAAATTCAATTCTGGACAGGCATAATAAAAATGCTTCAATTCCACAAAGTTCACTCTTAAAAAAACTAATAAAAAGAACAATACTAGTGGTGACCCCTTGTGGAATGAGATGACACAAGCTAATCCTTGAAAGGGGTTTTACAATTTTGAAGGGAAACATAATTGAGAACCTCAAATGCATCTTAATTATCTAATAGAAGTACTACCACAATGAAGTCAACCTTACCTTATCTAAAGATCTCTAAAGCATCAAAACTAGTGCGGTAGTGCAATGCAGAATTCAAAACCTTACTCCAAGGATACTTGAGGTCTCTCATCGATTTCTAAATAGTGCAATGCATAATTTTAACCCTTCAAGTTCTAACTCCCCCATCATGCCCCTCTGGCAACCATTTGTCGGCCTAAATTTCTTCCGATCCCATATGAATCTTTAAACAAGCCTTGGCTTCTCCAATATCCACCATGCCAATTTAAAACTCTACCAGGAATTCACGAATATTAAATCAAAAGCCCACCTCAGGACATTGCTTGAAATATACAATGTTCTTTTTAAATTTCAACATTGGGAGATAGTGCGGGAGAGGAGGCGAGGAGGTTGATTATAACTTAATTTCTCGACAAGAGTTTATAATCAATGTAGGAGTCTCACTTGGGATAGATATTTTGGACGATAAAGACAAAGAAAGTCAAAATGCTTTTCAAGCAGGACTAAGCAGGCAGTGTATCATTCTTTTTATGGAGAGAATTGTGAACCAGCAGCTGTAGAAATTGAGAGAGAGAATCTATCGAAAGAAGATGAAGGAAGAAATGACAACTTAGACATGGCGTGTTTGGGCAAGGCTGGATACGATTGGGAGAGGGGAAAATTGAACTAGTCAATGGAAGGGCTGGAGTTGGGGAGAAGGTGGTAAAAAGCAGCAGTGGCAGGGAAGGCTGGTGATTGGTCTGCTTTTCTTTGCATCTATTTTTCTTCCTTTTGAAAAAAGATAAGTTTGTTGCTTCTACAAAAGCTGGTCCGGACACCACCATTATTCAAGGAAAAAAGTATAGCTACCAAAATAGGTGGCATCATACGAGCTAAATGTGCCAGTTTCCGGAGGCAAATTCAGCCAGGAAAAAAATTATAGAAGGACCTTCAGGTGCAAGCAATTAGACTTGGATAGTTCAACAGACAACTGCCAAAAATCAGAGGTTTTAGACCAGGTTGCACTTCTCTAAATGGATACGGAATGTCATGTGCCTTTTGTCCCTATCCGTTGTCTTCCTACTATCTTCTTAAATGTAGCTTTAATCAATTTTTAAGATTCTTTGTCATCTTGATAATCCATCTTCCCCCCAAAAGCCTGAATCCACCATAGCATTCATATTCCACACACATACTAGTATCAACATTGTTGCTTCTATATTATCCACCAACATTCTGTAGACACTGTATGACATAACATTTGTCAGCATTGTCTAGATGAGACTAGCCGAGGGCCTATTGGAAACAGCCTCTCTATCTTCACAAGGTAGGGGTAAGGTCTGCATACACACTACCCTCCCCAGACCCCACGGTGTGGGATAATACTGGATATGTTGTTGTTGTTGTTGTTGTGTCTAGATGAGACTAGGTCATATTAAATCCAATTCTGGTTTTTAAACAAAGCCATTAGACATTTTTTGGCAAGCGACTTAGAGAACACACATAAATGGTACAACTGTCTTTCCCATAGCAGCCCCAGGCACAAAAGTAGGCTAATTGCTTAAACTACTTTTTTTAATCGTTTAATGTTTATCTATAATCATCGTGTTTCCTTCTATTAAGTATGGTGCATAGCAGCCTACTTTTTTATTCAAAATATAATTATACTTTAAAACATTTTTTGTGGCTGTTAACATGTCTCAGTAATCTGTAAGCTGAGGATACATGAGTTTTCATTCTTTCCTTTTTATTTTGGATAGAGAATGGGTAGGTTACTTACACTTTATAGGGGGACAACCACTTCTTGTACTCCAACCACTCAGCATATATCCATGCGACGAGGACAGGGATATAACCAAGCAAAAATGACACCTGAGACATGATAAGGGTAGGCATCAGCAGATATCTACACAGAATTTCCTCGAGAAAAATCAAATAAAGCACTATAATTGATGTGTCCACATTGCAGCAGTACAGGTACATTGAAACCTTAAAATGCAAGTATATCTTAGTTCAAATAAACTGCGTGAACGACAATCGTCATAATAGATCAGACTTCAAGCACCTACTCCAATTTTTGCTCTATGAGATGTCAAGATTTCATTTAAGGAGTGGTAAGCACTTGTCCTAGCAGTGGAAAGTAATGTAGCCAACAATTGTGTATTCCTGCATTTAACATGATCAGATCACACATACCTCAAAACTATCTATTCTCTACTAAAGCATGCCCTGGTGAGATACTCACCCAAATTTCAATTAAAAAAAAAAAATAGATAAACTGAACCTTTCAGATGCCAAAGTGAAACAAATCTACATATAATTCACCTGAAAGTAAAAAGTGCAACCATTTTGAAGATCCAAAAGTTGCTCAAGTTAACGAGGAATCATTTCTAAAGAGTGAATGTTCCAAGACAACTTCGTTCCTAGTAAAGAAAAATCGAGCATTACTCTCAATCGCACTTAACTCGGTTCGACTTTTTTTTACAGATATGAGAAAAAGACGAGACCTATAGTTGGGACCCAAAATCTATTTATTCTTAATGATTGTTGTTTTTTTTGTCATTTTGCGAGTCAACTTATTCTTGTCAGCCACGCCCATTGATCCCCCGGAGAAGAGTACAGGGTTAATCTTTAAACAACTGAACCATCCTTAGGAGTTAGGACAGTTAACCTTCCCCATAAAAGCACCAACTAGTGGACAATGGTGGACCGTGGACTAGATCAAAATCTTTGTTCTCCAAAGAAATGACCAGTACAGAGAATGCACAAACAGGCCATGAATTCATATGTCGTTGACATCACAGCAGTTGATCGTCGATCCTTAGCTGAACTGACCCCAGTATCTTTAATATAAATGTAAAAAAACTCACTAAAATTCTAACAAACAATAGATATGAAAATTTAACGAGTTCAGTGCTAAGAACTTAAGTACTGGATCTGCCTCTGATAGATTATACTTCCCAATCAAGTAAGTTCTTTGCAACAAACAAAATCAAAGTCTTTCAGTGATAAACACGAGCAAAAAAAATAACAAAATCAAATATGTTAAATTTCACATGACTCAGATCAGCTCATCCCACTGCTCTAACATCAAAATTCAGCATAATTCCTCACATTCTAACTCTTAGAAGGATTCAATTACACTTCAAAGGCTCAAAAAAAGCTCACATTTCATCAGTACCAAAACGAAATGATTCCCACAAAAAAAAAAACGCACCTGTCCAGGCGTTACAGGTCCAGAAACCGCCGCCATTTTCAAAATCCCACACTATGAACAGAATCAAATCAAATCGAATCGAATCAAATTCAGTTGTTCACAATTACGTGTATATTCATATACAAAATGCGCGTATCGATATGTATACAGAACACTCTGTGTGTGTGTGTGTATATAGATGTATGTATTTACGAGAATGAAGGGAGTGAAGACATAAGAAGGAATATATAAGAAGATTTGAACCCAAAGAAGAGATCTGAAGCAATGAAGAAATGGGAGTTGCAGGGGACGAACGATGTCGTTTTGAGGATTGCTTCAGGAATTGATAATTAAGGTTTTTTTTCGGAAGAGACGTCTCTGTCCCTCTCTAATTTGGTAGTTGTGGGTTTGGTTCTTCCCCTTTGTTGCTCTGTTCTTTTCATATTCGTTAGCCTTCAATATATATTTTAAAAAAAGAACAATTCAAATTTATTTTGTGTGAGTTTGTTGGTTAATATAGTTTATTGTTATTTTTTACGCACGGATAATGTAAAAAATATTTATATAATTATATTATCTATAAGATACTTACGGATAGATCCGTAATTATTTTATGATGAGCAGTAGTTGGTAAAAGAGGCGGATCCAGAATCTGAACATTATAAGTTTGAATCTGAAATTTAATTTTACCATAGATCATTTGATTTATTGGTTCAAAATCTATTATTTGTACTTATTTAGTAAAATTTTAGCAAACATATAAGATTTGAGTAAAAAATACTAGGTTCAAGTAAATTTATAACTTATGTATCACATCTACATCTAATTTATAATATGATAAAAATAATAATTAACTGACTAAAATAAATTGAGTTGTACTAATAATATAAAAAATTATATTATAGGTATAAATAACTTAATTCCTTGAAATGAACATGGGAAATGTTTTCAATAGAAAGTGAAATCTGTAATAGGAAGACATGAGATATGACCAAGTGCATTGTGTTTGTGTCTTTTCTATGGAAAAAACAAATTAGAGAGAAAATTTAAAGTTTTCCAGCTAATTAATATGAAGCAAAGGCAATAAAAAGAAAAGACAAGGAAAGGAAAAACTCTTTTTAATGTGTTAGTTATTAATTAACGAGGATCTCATTTGAGTGTATTATGCAAAGAACTTTACCCAATTAAATAGAATACTAGAAATATAGTTGACTGAATTCTATGAAATGGATATTTGTTGTGGTGTTATGATTTGTATAATTAGTTCATTTCCTGTTATTTTATTTTATTTCTTCGGAAATTTTAAAGTCTAGTTATCATTTTGTTAATAGAGTAGCTAATTAAATTTTTATCTAACTATGAGCGTATAAAAACATCAATGTTATATCATTAGAGAATGATACATAGAACTATAAATTGTAAAAAAAAAAACGGGATCCTTTATAGATAATTAACAAATAACTGTGTGTTCCCGCAATTTTGTTATATTACTAACATTTAGTACCACAAGAAAATCAATAGGAATAGAAGATCTAATTGTTATACAATGTATGAATTCCTCTAATTACCATATTCAGTTCCAAATTGATTTGCTTTTTGAGTAAAAATGAAGCAAAAATATATTTTTTTGGTGCGGAAAACAAGAAAGTGAGAAAGTGATCATCAGCTTGTTGGCAAATCCAACAACTTTGCAATGACTAATTAAGAAGCTAAATTAGTGGTAATAAGAAAAAATCATTATCTTAACCATTATCATAACTATGACAAACATATTTTTTTAATGATTAGATAAAACGTGTGTTTTATTTATAAGTTAGTATTAAACTTTCAAAAGTATTTACTGGTTTAGAAAGAGGTAAGGTAATGCATGCTTTAAATGTTTAAAAGGCAAAATTGAGACTAGCTAAAAGACAAGACAACCTCAATAAATATTCTAAAACAATCATGAGATACTAAAAATAGATGTTCACTTTTATTTGGCACTTTACGCATATCAAGAGAAGACAACAAATTTTTTCCTGTTTTACCCACAGTATTTATTATCATTTCAAATCATTTTCTCAAATGTAATAAAATATGCATCAATTAATATGGGTAACATGATAAATTATGCACTTCATTTATTATTTTTTAAGGGATGTGAAAAGTCAAAACATGTCAAGTAAAAAAGTAACCGGAGGGAGTATTTATTTTCTTTTTTGACTATTTGACTACAACTTAGAGAATGTTCTCGATTCATAACATTTTTCTTTTAAAAAATTTAGTCGAATATTACATATTGAGAAATTTTTAGCAATTATTTGCAATTACATATAAAACATTTGCAATTTTTAGCAATTAAAAGTAGATTTGCTTTGTCCCATAAGGAAATGCCAAAAGGACTAAAGGGGTTGAGGTTATAATGGGAGTTTTACGTAGGATTGTTATTCCTACAAATAATAGTCGATAAATATATCTATTCTATATATTTGGTTAGCAGTTGTAAATTATTTTTACCAATCGGCCAAATATGATTTAAAAAAAAATCATTGCTGAATCATATTGATCGCCTCTTGGACTCGATGCACCTTTACCCAATTCAAAGAGGCTGGGCTGATCTGATTTGAAGCCCAAAATGATTAAAAGCTCTCTCTTTCTAAAGCCCAATTCAAAGAGGCTGGGCCTTTCGGGTCGATTTTAGGCGGGTCAAAACGGGTTGAGTCAATAATTGGGCGGGTTAAATGATCCGTCCAAAAGTTACTTGGGTCAAGATGAGCTAAAATTTGGGTCGTAGCCCAACCCGCCCAACTCTTATCAATCTTTAGTTAATATATGTTGTTTTCTTATGAATTGAATAATTACTAAACAAATTTTTTTTCCGTTTGTTATGGTCATAGATAACATATCAAACAAAAAAATAAATTTATTTCTAAGATATTTTGACAAAGTTACTCATGGATCAATTTGGGCTAAAAATTAACCCAACTTTAAATGTGTTGAGATGGATTGGGTTCCATAAATGGACGGGTCAATAACCAATCCAACCTTGGGCGGGTTGGACGGGTCATTTGGGCTTAGGCTAAATTTGATAGCCCTAAGTTCACTTACCACTTGATTTTGTTCGAAAGGACCCTCTTATTCTCATGGACTAGTCTGGTCACTTCCCAGCCAATCCTCTTTTGTTCCAATAAATTTGAATTTAAAAACCAAAATGTATGTTATTGCAGTATTTTTATCTATTTGTCACGGCCCAATTTCAGCTATAGGTCGTGATGGTGCCCAACACTACAGCTAGGCAAGTCAACAAATAAATTAAACATATATCAATTATTTTCAGAATAATTTTCTAAGAAATTTTATTATTTTACTAGCAATATTAAAAAAATTTGAAAAGATACCGATAAACTTAAATCCAAGAAAATAATACAATTCCAAATTCTACCAATGTGTGTGCCAAGAACTGGTGTCACAAGTGTATGAGCATCTAGTAGATTATACAAAACTCCAAAATACTGTCTAAAATAAAAATAGACAGAATGAAAATACAAGGAGAGACACCGGTAGATGCAGAACGGCTCAACAAGGCAGCTCACTATTACGCCTCTAGATAACATGGGTGTAAGACGATAGGTCCTCCACTAGTACTTGCCTCAGGTCCTGCACAAAAAGTGCAGCAAGTGTAGTATGAGTACGTAAACAAGTATCAAGCCTAATCTCAAAGTGGTAGAGACGAGATGACCGACTTTGACACTCACTATGGGTCAATAATAATAATTAAAATAAAATTAGAATATCTAAATCAGCATGATTCACATAATTAATAATAATTTATTTAACCAACAGAAATAATTAAATTCCTTCAATTCCAATAAATTTTTAATTTATCAATTAGTCTCATTTACAGGAATAACAATAATTCTTTAACAAGCAAGGATAATAATTCTTTAAATTCCAAAGATTTCCAATTTATCAACTAACTTCACAAGCTACAATAAACTATCAAAGTATCATGTAATTATTATTATTAGGCATGATTTCTGCCGAGGTCGTACGGTCCGATCCAGAGTGTCGTGTACACTGCCGAGGGACATGCGGCGCGATCCATAGATGTATCTATCCTGCCAAGGCGTTCGGCCCGCTTCACAAGAAAGTAGGACATTTTCTCATGTACCTTCGGAAGGAGAGTATATTCATTATAAGATAAATTCGGGAGGATGAACAATTTCTTTTAACAGTTAATTAATTCAAACAGAAAATTAAGCATATGAGATTTTCATCTTTTAATATCTTCCCTAACAATTCACAATATATATATATATATATATATATATATATATATATATATATATATATATATATATATATATATATATATCAAATAATTTAATTAAGTAAAGAATACAATTTGCACAAGTAATTCATGTTTTTGAGTCCTAAACTACCCGAACTTTAGCATTAATAGTAGCTACGCACGAACTCTCGTCACCTCGTGCGTACGTAGCCCCCACAATTAACAAGAATTATTAATTTAATCACCTATGAGGTAATTTCTCCCTCACAAGATTAGACAAGAGACTTACCTCAATTTCTCTAATTTAATCCACTAGAAGGCCTTTTCCATGATTATCCAATTGTGTCTGGCTCGAATCTAGCCAAAATAATTCGATACAATCACTAAAAATTATATGAATCAATTCCATAAGAAAATATAGCCCGTGGGGCCCACGTCTCGAAATCCGGCGAAAGTTACGAAATATGAACGCCCACTCAACCACGAGTCTACTCATACCAAAATTACTAAATTCCGATAATAATTTGGCCCTCAAATCCTCAAATTTATCCAAGAGGGTTTTCAAACTTTTCCAACTAAATTCACCAATTAAATGATAAAAACAGTGATGGATTCGAGTAATTTAACCAATATTGAGTTAAGAACACTTACCCCGTTATTTTCTCTGGAAATCTCCCAAAAATCGTCCAAATCCAAGCTCCAAATCGTTAAAAATAGAATTTCAGAACTTAAACTCTCTGCCAAGTGATTTCTTCTACGCGATCGCATGAGTTGCATAGCACAAATTTTTCTGCCTAGAAAATAATCCTACGCGATCTTGGAAAATCCCACGCAATCGCGAAGCATAGTCTCCGCAAGCCTACGCGACCGCGAGCCTTCTCACGCGATCGCGAAGCATTAAGCGCGTGGTCCAACTTCTTCTTCGTTTCCTTTTCGCGAACACGGTCTTAGCCACGCATTCGCATAGCACGACTTGCCAAACCTACGCGATCGCGGACTTGCCCACGCAATCGCATAGAACAATTTTCCAGCTGCCCAAATTACCCTACGCAATCGTAGACAGACTTACGCGATCGCGTATAAGGAAATCAGAGGAAAATTCCAGCAGCAATCACCAATCTCCCAAAAGCCAAAAATGATCGGTTAGCCGTCTGAAACTCACCCGAGCCCCTCGGGTCCTCAACCAAATACACCAATAAGTCTCAAAATATGATACAAACTTATTTGAACCCTCAAATCACACCAAACAATGCTAAAAACACAAATCACACATAGATTCAAGCCTAATGAATTTTGAAACTTCCAATTTCTACAAACGACGCCAGAACCTATCAATTCAAGTCCAATTGACCTCAAATTTTGCACACAAGTCATAAATGACATAACAGAGCTATGAAAATTTTCGGAGGAACTGGATTCCGATTCCGGTATCAAAAAGTCAACTCTTCGGTCAAACTTCCAAACTTAAATTCTTGTTTTAGCCATTTCAAGCCTAATTTAACTACGAACTTCCAAATAAAAATTCCGAACACGCTCCTAAGTCCAAAATCACCATACGGAGCTATTAGAACCATCAAATCCTGATTCCGTGGTCGTTTTCTAAAAATATTGACCGAAGTCAAACTTGGCACTTTAAGGCCAACTTAAAGAACCAAGTGTTCTGATTTCAACCCGAAAAATTTCAAGTCTCGAATCAACCATCCCCGCAAGTCATAAATCATTAAAAGCACATACGGAAAGTTTTATTTTAGGAAACGAGGTTCTAAAAGTTAAAATGACCGGTTGGGTCATTACATTCTCCACATCTTAAACAAACATTCGTCCTCGAACGGGTTTAGAATAATACCTGGAGTGCCGAATAAGTGTGGACATTTGCTCCGCATGTTTTCCTCGGTCTCCCAAGTCGCTTCCTCGACTGGTTGGCCCCTCCACTGGACTTTTGCTGCAGAAATCCTCTTGGACCTCAACTGGCGAACCCGTTTATCAACAATGGCAACTGGTTCTTCTTCATAGCCCAAACTATTATCTAGTTGAATTGTGCTGAAGTCTAACACATGTGATAGGTCGGCATGATACTTCCGGAGCATAGATACATGGAAAACTGGATGAACTACCGATAGGCTCGGAGGTAATGCAAGCTCATAAGTAACCTCCCCAACTCGTCTCAATAACTCAAATGGGCATATAAACCTTGGGCTCAACTTGACCTTCTTCCCGAATCTCATGATTCCCTTCATCGGCGAAACCTTCAAGAGATCTTTTTCACCCATCATAAAGGATAAATCACGTGCTTTCTGATCTACGTAACTCTTCTGTCTGGACTGTGCTGTACGAAGTCACTCCTGAATCAAATTTACCTTTTCCAAGGCATCTTTCACCAAATCAGTACCATATAACTTAGACTCACCGGCCTCAAACCATCCGATGGGCGAATGATATCACCGACCATATAAAGCCCCAAATATAGCCATCTCGATGCTGGATTGGTAACTATTATGATCAATCTCGGCCAAAGGCAAGAAACGATCCCACTGACCTCCAAAGTCAATCACACATGCCCTGAACATATCCTCCAAAATCTGAATTGTCCGCTCTGACTGCCCGTCGATCTGCGGATGAGAGGCTGTGCTGAGCTCTACACGGGTCCCCTATTCACTCTGTACTGCTTTGTAGAAATGTGAAATAAATTGAGGGCCTCTATCTGATATGATAGAAATTGGCACACCATGCAACCGAACTATCTCCTGAATATATATATCTAGGCCAACCTCTCTGAAGTGTACGTAGTCACAACAGGAATAAAGTGTGCCAACTTGGTCAACCTGTCGATAATGACCCAAGCTGCATCAAACTTTCGCAATGTCCGCGGCAACCCAACTACAAAGTCCATAGTGATGCGTTCCCATTTCCTCTCCGGTATAGTCACCTGTTGAAGTAGGCCACCTGGCCTCTGGTGCTCATATTTAACTTGCTGACAATTTAGACACCTAGCTACATGCTCAACAATGTTCTTTTTTCATTCGTCGCCACTAATAATGCTGCCTCAGGTCACGATACATCTTCGTAGCACTTGGATGAATAGAATACCGAGAACTGTGTGCTTCCTTTAGGATCTTCTTCCTCAGTCCATCCACATTAGGAACACATAGACGATCCTGGAGTCGCAGAACACCATCCGTGATAATAGTAACTTCCTTAGAACCACCCCGTAGTACCATTTCTCGAAGGACCATTAAGTGTGGATCATCATACTAGTGAGCCTTGATCTGCTCAAATAGCGAAGACTGAGCTACAACACATGTAAGAACTTGACTGGGCTCTGAAATATCCAGCCGCACAAGTCTGTTGGCAAAGGACTGAACATCCAAACCTAATGGTTTCTCCTCTGCTGAAATGAAAGCCAAACTAGGTATACTCTCCGCCTTTCTACTCAAGGTGTCTGCAACCACATTTGCTTTGCCTTGATGATATAGGATAGTAATATCATAATCTTTCAATAATTCCAGCCATCTGCGTTGCCTCAAATTTAGGTCCCTCTGCTTGAATAAATGCTGCAAACTGCGATGATCAGTGTAAACTTCACAAGACACCCAATAGAGATAATGCCTCAAAATCTTAAGAGCGTGAGCAATTGCAGCTAACTCCAAATCACGTACCGGATAATTATTCTTGTGGGGCTTCAGCTGACGTGAAGCACATGCAATAACTCGCCCTTCCTGTATTAATACACAACCCAAACCAACGCGTGAAGCGTCACAATACACTGTATACATCCCCGAACCGGAAGGCAACACTAACACTAGTGTTGTAGTCAATGCTGTCTTGAGCTTATGAAAGCTCGCCTCACAATCATTGGACCATCTGAACGGAGCACTCTTCTGGGTTAATTTGGTCAAATGTGCTGTAATAGATGAAAAACCCTCCACGAACCGACGATAATAACATGCTAAACCCAGAAAACTCCTGATCTCAGTCGCCGAAGTGGGATGATGCCAATTCTGAACTGCCTCAATCTTTTTGGGATCAAACTTAATGCCCTCGCCCTATACAATATGCCCCCAAAATGCTATAGACTCTAGCTAGAACTCACATTTGGAGAACTTAGCATATAACTTTTGTTACCGCAATGTCTGAAGTACTACTCTCATATGCTGCTCATGCTCCTCCTTACTCCGCGAGTAGATCAAAATGTCATCCATGAAGACAATGACAAACGAATCAATATATGTCCCGAATACCCTGTTCATCAGATCCATAAACGTTGTCGGGGCGTTAGTTAAACCGAAGGACATCACAGAAACTCATAATGACCATATCTAGTCCGGAAAGCAGTCTTCGGAACATCAGAATCTTGAATCTTCAACTGATGGTACCCCGATCTCAAGTCGATCTTATAGAACACCCTAGCACCCTACAACTGGTCAAGTAGATCGTCAATACGCGGCAACGGGTACTTGTTCTTAATAGTGACTTTATTCAATTGGTGATAATCAATATACATCCGCATTGTTCCATCCTTCTTTTTCAAAAATAGTACCGGTGCACCCCAAGGCGATGTACTCGGTCTGACGAACCCTTTGGCTAGTAACTCCTCAAGATGTTCTTTCAATTTTTTCGGAGCCATGCTATACGGTGTGATAGATATATGCTGGGTATCTGGAGCCAAGTCAATACAGAAATCAATATCACGATCAGGTGGCATACTTGAAAGATCTGAAGGAAATACATTGGATAACTCCCGAACTACATGCACTGAATTAATAGCCGGAGTCTCTACAGTAGTATCCCGAACATAGGCTAGATAAGCCAAACAACCCTTCTCAACCATGTGTTGAGCCTTTATAAAAGAAATAACTCGATTAAATGAACTAACAGACGAACCCTTCCACTCCAGCTTAGGCAATGCTGGAATAGCCAAGGTAACAGTCTTGGCATGACAATCTAGAATAGCATGATATGAAGATGACCAGTCCATGCCCAGAATAATTTCAAATTCGGTCATCTAAAGCAACAGGAGATCTGCTCTAGTTTCATAACCACAGAATGTAATAATACAGGACCGGTAGATCCAGTTCACAACAATAGAATCGCCCACAGGAGTGGACACATAAACAGGAGTACTCAAGGACTCACGAGAAACACCCAGGAATGGAGCAAATAGAGATGACACATATGAATACGTAGATCCTGGATCAAATGATACTCAGGCATCTTTGCCGCAAACATAAATAATACCTGTAATCACTGCATCTGAGGCCTATACATCTGGTATGGCTGGAAAAGTATAGAACCGAGCTGGAGCGCCAACTGGCTGGCCTCCACCTGGCTAACCTCCACCTCTAGGATGACCCCTACCCACCTGTCCTCTACCTCTTGGTGGTCGGACAACTGGTGGAGCAACTGGTCCGATAATCATAGGTTGCTGACCCTATTGCACTAGTTTACCCCGAAGTCTGGGGCAGAATCTTCGTATGTGACTGGGATCCCCGCACTCGTAACAACTCTTCAGTGCAATGGGCTGCTGACTAAGAGTCTGGCTCTAGGGAACTGAATACCCACTGGGATGACCCTGAATAGCTGATGGGTGATAAGAACTCTCTGGTATAGCACTGAGATAGGGTCACACTAGAGCACCTCGAGGAGGCGGTGGTGCTGGATATGGGGGCCTGCTGGGCTGCCCTCTAACGAACTGACCTCTGCCCCCAAACGGAGCACCTCTGGCCTCTCTAAAATACTTGAACCGCTTATCTCTCATAACCTGCTCTCGGCTTCGCTGACGTACACCCTCAATTCTGCGAGCTATCTCCACGACTAGCTCATAAGAAGTACCCATCTCAACCTCTTGAGCCATAGTGGCCTAAATGCCAGTATGTAAACCCGCAACAAACCTCCGCACTCTCTCCGCCTCAGTAGGGAGTATCATAAGTGCATGGAGAGATAACTCAGAAAACCTCGCCTCATAATCGGTCACTGACATCTGACCCTGCTGGAGCTGCTCAAACTGAAACATCAACTCTTCCCTCTGAGAGGGTGGAATATACCTATACAGAAAAATACGGGTGAACCTGTCCCAAGTCATGGGAGGAGAATCTGCTGGTCTGCCAAAAATATAAGACTGCCACCATCTACGGGCTATGCCCTCTAGCTGAAAAGTACCAAAGTCTACCCCATGAGACTCCAATATCCTCATATTGTACAGTCTATCCTTGCACCGATCAATGAAATCCCGGGGATCCTCATGTCGCTCACCTCCAAAAACAGGAGGATGTAGTCTAGTCCATCTGTCTAATAGTTTCTGAGGATCAGCGGCTGCAGTTGACCTGGGTTCAGGTGTAGCTGCTGCCACTGGCTGGGCTCCACCCACGGGTAGTGCACCCTAGGTCTAATATACAGTAGCTGCCTGTCCATGAGCCTGCGCGGTAGGGGTCTGTGCTCCTCCGCCCGCCTGAGATGTGGCTGGGTCTGCCGGAAATAAACCGGCCTGAGTCATATTGTCCATGAACCGCAACATATGACCCATAACATCCTGGAATCCCGGTGCAGATGTGAAATCCACCGGACCTGGCTCTGCCACAAGCACCTCACCTTGTTCCTCAACAATGGGGTTCTCTGCTGGACCTACTGGCGGCATAACTGGAACAGTCCTGGGACGTCCTCGACCTCTACCACAGGCTGGAGCCCTCCCTCGGCCTCTAGCAACTAGGGGAGTATCTCTTCCCTGGTCTGGGACCTCATTAGAGCACGTTCTCACCATCTGTGAGAGAATAAGAGAAGGATATTTAGTACTACATTAATTGCACGATGGAATATGAAGAAAAGTAGTTTTCTAACACTCTATAGCCTCTCGAAGATAAGTACATACGTCTCCGTACCGATCGGCAAGACTCTATTAGGTCTGCTCATAACTTGTGAGACCTACGTGAACCTAATGCTCTGATACCATATTGTCACGACCCAATTTTACCTATAGGTCGTGATGGCGCCCAACACTACAGCTAGGCAAGCCAACAAATAAATTAAACATATATCAATTATTTTCAGAATAATTTTCTAAGAAATTTTATTATTTTACTAGCAATATTAAAGAAATTTGAAAAGATACCGATTAACTTAAATCCAAAAAAATAATACAATTCCAAATTCTACCAATGTGTATGCCAAGAACTAGCGTCACAAGTGTATGAGCATCTAGTAGATTATACAAAACTCCAAAATACTATCTGAAATAAAAATAGACAGAATGAAAATACAAGGAGAGACACTGGTAGCTGCAGAACGGCTCAGCAAGGCAGCTCGCTACTACGCCTCTGGATAACGTGGGTATAAGACGATAGGTCCTCTACTAGTACTTGCCTGAGGTCCTACACAAAAAGTGCAGCAAGTGTAGTATGAGTACGTAAACAATGTGTACCCAGTAAGTATCAAGCCTAATCTCAAAGTGGTAGAGACGAGGTGGCCGACTTTGACATTCACTATGTGTCAATAATAATAATTGAAATAAAATTAGAATATCTAAATCAACATGATTCACAGAATTAATAATAATTTATTTAACCAGCAAAAATAATTAAATTCCTTCCATTCCAATAAATTTTCAATTTATCAATTAGTTTCATTTAAAGAAATAACAATAATTCATTAATAGGCAGGGATAATAATTCTTTAAATTTCAAAGATTTTTAATTTATCAATTAACTTCACAAGCTGCAATAAACTATCAAAATATCGTATAATTATTATTATTAGGCACGATTTTTGCTGAGGTCGTACGACCCGATCCAGAGTGTCGCATACACTGCCGGGGGATGCAGCGCGATCCATAGATGCAACTATCCTGCCGAGGCGTTCGGCCCGCTCCACAAGAAATGAGGACATTTTCTCATGTACCTCCGAAACGAGAGTATATTCATTATAAGTTAAATTCTGGAGGATGAACAATTTCTTTTAACAGTTAATTAATTTAAACCTAAAATTAAGCATATGAGATTTTCATCTTTTAATATCTTCCCTAACAATTCAATATATATATATATATATATATATATATATATATATATATATATATATATATATATATATATATATATATATATATATATATATCAAATAATTTAATTAAGTAAAGAATACAATTTACATAAGTAATTCATACTTTTGAGTCCTAAACTACCCGAACTTTAGCATTAATAGTAGCTACGCATGTACTCTCGTCACCTCGTGCGTATGTAGCCCCCACAATTAACAACAATTATTAATTTAATCACCTATGAGGTAATTTTTCCCTCACAAGATTAGACAAGAGACTTACCTCAAATTGCTCTAATTTAATCCGCTAGAAGGTCTTTTTCATGATTATCCAACTCTGTCTGGCTCGAATCTAGCCAAAATAATTCGATACAATCACTAAAAATTATAGGAATCAATTACATAAGAAAATACTACATTTTCAATAAAAATCCGAAATTAACTCAAAATATAGCCCGTGGGGGCCACGTCTCGGAATCCGGCGAAAGTTACGAAATATGAACGCCCACTCAACCACGAGTCTACTCATACCAAAATTACTAAATTCCGATAACAATTTGGCCCTCAAATCCTCAAATTTATCCAAGAGGGTTTTCAAACTTTTTCATCTTAATTCACCAATTAAATGATAAAAACAGTGATGGATTCGGGTAATTTAAGCAATATTGAGTTAAGAACACTTACCCCATTATTTTTTCTGAATATCTCCTAAAAATCGTCCAACCAAATCCGAGCTCCAAATCATTAAAAATTCAGAACTTAAACTCTCTGCCTAGTGATTTCTTCTATGCGATCACGAAAAATCCCATGCAATCGCGAAGCATATTCTCCGCAAGCCTACGCGATCACGAGCCTCCTCACGCGATCGCGAAGCATTAAGCGCGTGGTCCAACTTCTACTTCGTTTCCTCTTCGCGAACGCGGTCTTAGCCACGCGTTCGCATAACACGACTTGCCAAACTTACGTGATCGCGGACTTGCCCACGCGATCGCATAGAACAAATTTAAAGCTGCCAAATTACCCTACGCAATGGCAGACGGACTTACTCGATCGCGTATAAGGAAATCAGAGAAAATTCCAGTAGCTATTAGCAATCTCCCAAAAGCCAAAAATGATCCGTGAGCCGTCCGAAATTCTCCCGAGCCCCTCGGGTCCTCAACCAAATATACCAACAAGTCCCAAAATATGATACGAACTTACTCGAACCCTCAAATCACACCAAAGAACGCTTAAAACACGAATCAACATAGATTCAAGCCTAATGAACTTTGAAACTTCCAATTTCTACAAACGACGCCGGAACCTATCAATTCAAGTCCGATTGACCTCAAATTTTGCACGCAAGTCATAAATGACATAACAGAGCTATGAAAATTTTCGGAACTAGATTCTGACTCTGGTATCAAAACGTCAACTCCCCGGTCAAACTTCCAAACTTAAATTCTTATTTTAGTCATTTTAAGCCTAATTTAATTACGGACTTCCAAATAAAAATTCTGAACACGCTTCCAAGTCTAAAATCACCATACGGAGCTATTGGAATCGTCAAATCCTGATTCCGGGGTCGTTTTCTAAAAATGTTGACCGAAGTCAAACTTGGCACTTTAAGGCCAACTTAAGGAACCAAGTGTTCCGATTTCAACCCGAATACTTCCAAGTCCCGAATCAACCATTTCCGCAAGTCATAAATCATTAAAAGCACATACAAGAAGTTTTATTTTAGGGAACGGAATTTTAAAAGTTAAAATGAACGGTTGGGTCATTACACTATTATTTTAAAAATTTATAATTCTTTCGTTTTATTGGATGAAATTAGTGGTGGCTCTTCCCGACCAGATGTTATCTAAATCCCTTAAGCGAAGATGAAAATAATCCCTAAAAGTCTCAATTTTTTAATGTAACCATTTATTTTTTGGACTTTGGCGCCTTATATGACAATTTTCTTTGTATTATTTTATCACATTTATCTTCAAGAAACTTCACGTGGCGTCAGCTCAGGGGCATATGGGATAAGAATAATAGCATCGTTGTTAATTTTATTCGCAAAGTATAATAAAGATGAAACGTAGACAATATGTAAAAGGGGAAGAGTAAATCTGACTATTTCCCCTTTTTACATTACATGAAATATTAACAAGTATGTCTGAACAAGTTTTCTGACTATTACTATTTCCCCGTTTTACATTACATGAAATATTAACAAGTATGTTTGAACAAGTCTTATAAAAATCTTAACCACGAGGTAGGGGTGTCAATGGATATTTAAAAATCAATTAAATCGATCGAATCGTACCGTACCGAACTGATTTCTTGATTTCTTTTATTAAAATTGTAGATTTTTATATAAATCTACAACCGAACCAATAATTAGGGTAAGTTTTTTATTTTATAAAAATAAACCGAAAAAATACCGAACCGTACCGAATAAATTTACATGTGAAAAATATATTTATATATTAAGTTTAAGAATAATAACGTATTAAAATTTTCCTTGGGCCTTGAAATTGCGAAAATGGTTACAAGCAAACAAGTAATTAAACTCAAAATCTTAATTCCCAAACTTATAATGTTACTCCTATTGAAACTAAATTATTTCCAACATATTCACTAGCAAGACACAAGCTATTCTAGTGATTAGTAGCAAACTACAATGTATTGAATATGTTTCCTTTTATATGATTTAAATTTGTCTTTTTGAATATTTAATCTTCTATAGACTTTATTATTGAGTTCCAACTTGGTTAATATCTTTTTACTCGGTTTGTTTAGTTTCTTTTACGCTGCTGTAGAGTAGTTGATTATCTATACTCTGGCCATATTTAATATTTTCTTAATTTATCACTCTTTAAAGAGTAGAAATATCTAGAGAGTTTGTTAAGTCCTATAAAAGTACGTATGTTATTGCATTCTATATCTACTAGTGACTTTTACATGACATTTGAAAAATAATACCGAAAATTAACCAAACCATACCGATATCGAAGAGAAACCGACATGATTGAGACGGTTTCGAAAAGTCTAATTTTGGTTATGCATAATAGAATAATCGAAAAATTGATATAGTACAAATTTTTAAAAAAAACCGTTCGAACCGAACCATTGACACCCCTGCCTTGAGGACCTAACTCATAGTACTAACATCAATTAATCACGTTTACACTTATATGATTTTTGGAGTTCAAATCATGTAGGTTGATAGTGCATGAATTTTTTATACTATCAAATTAAGTTGATTTAATAATATAAAATTCTTTACAAAAATTTTGATATAATTAAATATTAGTAATAGTGTAAAAATATTGAAATTGTTAGTATATACGTATAACTTAAAAACTGAATATTCTACATACTCACACATATTTGACCCAAAAGCACTCAAAAAATCAACATTCCCGATCATCAATATTCGTCAACTTATCACCAAAGAGTGTGTAGGATGAATGAATTTCCTTCCTTTAACGAGAAATCTCAAGTTCGAGCCAAATTTATAGTGGGAAGTGATTCTTCCTTTAATAAGCTCTACGTGACATAAATTTAAATTAATCGAACTAATAATTTCTAATACGGGATGCATAAAGAAAAAAATCAGCTACTCCACGTGTGTAATGTTGTGTATTAGTCAACATCTTTTTCACTTTTAAAATTACAAATGATGCTTGCTTCAAATTTAAACAATTCGAAGTAAAAAACTTGATAAACACAGAACACCACATTTGTCTATCATCTCTTTCTCAAACTTAGAATATTTTAAAAGCTAATTTCAGATCCAAATGTGAAGAGTCTTTAGCATGATCTGACCCTGGACTCAGAATAATCTTCTATACTATTTTTGATCAGGTCTAACCACAGTGGCATTCTTTATTTATACTATATTCTACCGGTATTACATTAAAAAAAAAATAGTAACGCATCCACGAATTATTTTGCGTTCATGTAGGGTTCGGAGAAGGGTCGTACCCCAAGGTAGTATGATGTAGGTAACCTATCCTAAAGCAACTATCAATATCTGATTTCACGGCTCGAACCATGAACTAAAGGCCAATTGGAGACAATTTTACTGTTCCCTTCTCTACCAAGTTACATAAACCTATATAAATACATTTGTTAAACAATATTGCATTCATATACCTGGACACCACATCCTCCTTCATGACTGCGAGAGAGCTTCGGAGAGTGTGTGCAGGAGCGTACGCGGAACTTTTCGTAAGCGATGTCGTATTTACATAAACAAAAAAAATAAATAAGTATTATTTAATATTATTTTTTTCACTAGTTGAAAGTCTTGGCCCAATGATTTAGTTGAATATTATTGCGAAGGGGAGGTGCAGGTTCAATTCTTCTGAGCCTCAAATTTTTTAACAAAAATTGCTCATTCAAAGGTGTTAAAAAAAATAAAATGTCTATGTCCAGCATCAAACCCCTACGGACCTTTACAAGCCCAAATGTTAGCTTATCAGTAGACCAAGAAGTACTCTTTGTCAATAAGCGGTGTCATTACTATATATTACTTTATTTTTACAGAATATTAGTATAAATATTTAATATTTTTTTGCGGCGAAGCGGTGTCGGATGACTCCGCTTCCACCATGTGTATCTGCCGATGTGAGTTTGTTCTGGTTTTAGAGGTTTTTTCCCGAAATATATTGACATACAAATGCAATTTTTTTTATAGCAAAAGCCCATCATATAGATGGGAGGTTAGGCCCGACCTCAACCTGTTGATTGTCATACAAATGTGTCAATTATCAAGGGACTCGAAATATCCAACTTATAATCACATTTATCAAATGAGATTTATAAATCGCAGTTACTAAGTACAATTTATAAATCACATTCTTTAAATACGACTTCTAAATCGCATTCATGCATCATTCCATTAATATTACATCGACTTATAAATCACAAATGCGAACCCCATATGCGACTTTTAGCTCCATTTTAAGTGCATTTTTTAAAACATAGTTACTATGTTTTGCGCCATTTGTAAAATAATTATTCCTAAATGATGTAATAAATGATCAATTGTCATCCCGAAAATGCACTAGTTATTTCAGTTTATGTGACATTATTTCTTATTATTTCGTTCCAAAAAAAAAATTGGATGTGAAAATAATTAATTTTACATTTCGTAATTACCTTTAACGAGAATTTTTTATATTCACAAAAAATATTATGGCATATCTAATGCTAGACTAGAAGTCACAAAAGCTTTATAACCATACAAATAATATAATATGTTTAAATACCACAATTTTAAAAGGTATTCATTTGTTTGTTAAATAATATACCGATTCAAGTTATGACACATCATCATCAATTAAAATGAAAGAAGTATACTTTACGCTATTTGATGCTCAAGAAGATACTCCAGTTTGGCATTATTCCAATAATGACTTTCCATAAGATTAGAAAGAGCAATCCTTACAGAGGTGGTAAAAATTGAACATGTCTTTCAAGGGGTATTAATGGTTCTTTAAAACGGTAAAAAATATATTTGAATTAGTTTCAAAACAATCTTAACCTTGAGGCTCTGATCATGAATACTAATTTTCAGGTGCGGAGGCAAAAATCGAGCTACAGGTTCGGTCGAACCCAATAGCCTTTGCTTAACAATGTATTTTGTGTTCAGAAATTTATTAAATATGAACAAAAAAGGGCAGCCCGGTGCACTAAGCTCCCGCTATATGCGGGGTCCGAGAAAGGGTCGGACCACAAGGGTCTATCGTACGCAATCTTACCCTGCATTTCTGCAAGAGCCTGTTTCCACGGCTCGAACCCGTGAACTCCTGGTTACATGGCAACAACTTTACCAGTTACGCCAAGGTTCCCCTTCTCATTAAATATGAACAAATATTAAATCTAAAATCCAATCATTAGCACTTAAGCTACCTTTTGGAATTCATTTCTTGTGCATTAATTGACAGTGCATGAATCTCTTACACTATCAGGTTAAGTCGACTTACAATAATATTGAATTCTTTAATACTAGTTTGATTTTGTAATTTATAAAATAGAATAATAATATGTTATACTCGATTAAATTATACTATTAATATAAAAATAATTGTACTAATAATGTAAAAGGCCAACATCTGGGATCATCAATATCCATCTACTCACCACCTAAAGAGTGTGATTGATTGGTGAAATTCTCCTATCCTTAATCATATGTTTCAAATCTAAACCTCTAGGGATGAAAAAATTCCTCGTGGAGAGCGAATACCATCTTTATGCATTAAAAATAAATTTATCTACGCATTATCTTTTTCATACCTCACTTATGAAATAGTTTGTTGTCATTGTTGTTGTGCTCCACGCGTAATATCATGTATTAGTCAACATATTTCACTTTTTAAATTACAAATGATGCTTACTTCAAATATAAACAATTCAAGTAAAAAAAACTAGATAAACACAGGACATAACATCTGTCTATCACCCCCTCCTCACACTACCATTTTTTTATAAGCATATATCAGATCCAAAAGGGTCTACCCATTCTGGTATGATTTCTTTATACTAAATTCTACCAATATTACAAAAAAAAAAAGGAGAGAGAACATTCTAGTGGATGAATCATTCCGCATTTATCCAATTGTTAGTGGATAATTTTATGGTTTGAACCCCTGACCATTGGGATATGTGAAGACAACTTTACCCGTTTCCCTTCTCTACCAATATTACATAAACATATACAACTACATTTATTAAACTATAATTAATTTAAATACGTGCATACCACACCTTTCTTGATATTCAAGAAAATACTTTAGTTTGACATTATTTTCAATAATCACTTTCCATAAAAAGATCAGAAAGAGTAATCTTTCCAGAGTTACCAGTGTCCCATCTCTCAAAATATTTGCTGATCAACAATACATCTCTCTCTGTGATCTTTCCCAATTCCTTCAGTTTATATATCACATAATCTGATTTACTGCCACACACATGAGACTCAAAATTAATGCATAACCAAATCTAGCTTAAAACCCCATAAATAAATTTTGGAAATAATGAGTCAATGGCTAATGAAGAAACACAATTTAACTTAAACCTTGAAATTATTTTTGCACTTGACCCCTAATAGACTTTCAATTTGAGGGTAATTTTAAATCATAATCAAATATTAAGGGGTAAATTTTTAACCTTTATTCTCGAAGAATTGGAGAGTAAAACTTATATACTATCTATTTTTACATCTTACTTTCAGAAATTTACGAGATGCTATTTTTCAAGGGAGTCAACTTTTCGATCGGAAAAAAGATGGTCGTGTGCCAATCAACTAGGAAAACAAAAGCTTAACATGTCTTTCTTTATCTTTTTCAAGCTTAACACATGTTTCTTCATGTTTTTCAAGAACTTCACTTAAAAGCTATGTTGTTCCTATGTTTCAAAAATATCGTCGGATGTGTGTTGGATCCTCAAAAATAAATAGTATATATTTTTGTAGGATTTTCTTTCAGAAATAGTCTTCCTATCTCACAAGGTAGGATAAGATCTGCGTATATAGTACCCTCCCAAACCTTAGTTATACGAATATACTGGGTATATTGTTATATTTTTGCTAAGATTCAACACGAGCACGATAATACTTTTTAACGGTCCAAGCAACACAGGTTAAAAGATGTTCACTTAGAAAGGAAAAGGAAAAGTTTTTTTACCTGACAAAACCGTTATTATCAATGTCTGCAGCATGAAAATGTTGAACAGAATCCTGGTCTAGCACCCATTCTTCCAATTCCCTTTGCTTTTCATCAACTTTAACTTCAGCCAATAAAAGAAATGCTCTAGCAAAAGCTAGTGTAGAAGCAAGCAACCAAATTGATGCAAAAATTCTTCCCCCCATTGATTTAAATACCTTTTCACCATATCCAACAGTAGTAACTCCAATAACTGAAAAATAAAATGAATCAAACCACCCAATCCTCTCTACAAAATGCATAAAAACAACTCCAATTCCAATACAAAAAACCAAAACACTCATTGCTAGTGCCACTTTGATTCTTGACCTTATTCTTTCCTTGTTCAAAGAATTCTTTTGAAAATCAAGAAAATATGTAACCAGTCCAGTGAGTAATATATTAATAAATCCAAAACCAACTAACACAAATAATATAGCAAATAATTTGGTAAGTGTACTATTTGGTTTTATATCACTATAACCAATTGTACGTAAAGTTATTATGCAAAAATATAGTGCATCAATAATTGGATGAGTTTTTGTAGTGGACTTAAATTGATCATTGAAGAAAGAACATAGAGTTACACCAATAGTTAAATAAAGAATTAGAAGTAACATAGCTTGTTTTACAATAGAATTTTTTTTCACAATATGGATTGGATTTGGAATTGGTGATGGATAGTTTTCAATATCATTATATGTGGACATAGATGGATTAGACTTCGATTTGTAAAGGTTTTTCTTTGGAAATAATGGATAATTTGAGTCAATTAAAATTGAACTTTCATGATTGGATTGTTGTTGGTTTGAAGATGAAGAGGAAGAAGGGAGGAGAGGCTCTTTATCCATTTGGTTACTCTTTTTTGGTTTGCTTGAATACCAAAAATAAGGTGATCTTGTCTTATTATATAAAGACATGACTTAGGGTGTGTTTGCTATGTAGAAATTTTTATATTTAGGCTCCGTTTGTCCATAAAAAAAGAATCCATTTTCTTCAATTTTGTTTCTTCAAAAATGTGTTGTCCCTAAAATTTGCAAGTTTTTGAAAAGAATTCAAAAATGAGTTTTTCAAAAATTACTTTTTCAAAATTTTCAGAAAAATCTTTTTTCCCCACTCACAAAACTATAAATTTTTTTAGTGAAATACATGTCCAAACATAATTCAAATTTTAAATACCAGTTTTCAACTTAACTCCAAATACTACCTTTTTCAAAAATTATAATTTTTTTGTTCAAATGCCTACGTAGTTTTTTCTAATTTCAGGAAAATAACTTCCCTAGAACACTACAAAAAAGGGGTAAATTTCGGAGGTTAAAATTGCAGTTTGCGGAGGTTAGAACCTCCGCTATTTGCTGTCACGGCGGTTGAGCAAATCCCCCATAGTAAGCATCGCCACTATTAATTTGCGGCAGATAAATGCGGGGTTTCCCGAACCGCCATGACAGTAAATAGTGGAGGTTTCTAACCTCCGCAAACTGTAATTTTAACCTCCGCAATTTCATACGCGAAAATAGATTTTTATTTTTAATTTAATTTTTTTTTTGAGTGCAGTGGTTGTAAACCCCCGCAATTTCTTATGTGTACACCATAAGAATTTGTTCAATTTCTTTTTGGAGTTTTTAACCCTATCTATTTTTAAATATATTATAGAATTGATTTTTTATCATCAATATGCCATACTTTTTCCCTAATATCAATTGAAATATTTATGCTTAAACCATTACATTAAAATTAAGAAACATCAACATTTCATTAATCGTGAAAAATACTATGACAGAGTAGTATCATATATCATCAAGCTAAATTAGAACATAATTAATCATCTATATTAATCAGCTATTACATTGTCCTAATACATCCACTTCAATTAAAATGAATCTCAATGGCTGTTACTGGGACTACTAGCGCCAGAAGATCTTCTTGCATCCGTCGGTGAAACGGGTCCACTAGTTGCATTACTTGGCTGTAGCAAAAAGTAAAAATAAAATAAAAATACAACTATTAAGAGGAATATCAAGTCATTGAGATGAAATATATGTTGTCTACTTAAACCAACAAAAAAGATGAAAGATAAAAAGTTAAAAGCATCTTGGTTTTTAAATAGGTTCATAAAAAGTGAAATTGTTTTGCCCAACAAAATAGCCTGTGTGCTGTTCAAGTATGAGCTTGACAAAATTTAAAAAATTAGGTATTCTTGGCTCTTGAGATCTGGATTACCCAACCTTGTCTTCTATTTCTGATTTGCGAGATGAGATGGCAAAGTAGCTGACTGTGCCCACTCCAAAACTTACCTAACCAAATCTTTCTTCTCTTCCCTATGATTTACTTTTATTACTATCGTGCTAACTCTTCTGTCTTTGTGACAGTATTACCTCAACAAAGATTCTTCGTGTAGTCTCAAGAACTTTGCAGTTTAGGAAAATTTGGTATAGCTTGATACTAGGCACCTAAACCCCACGACAATACAGTATATTATTCCATGCTAAGTTGTATTTCCTACTTAGTGGGAGGGGGGTAGCAGGGGACAAATAGAAATGGAAATAGAAAGTCTTTTACTTAGTAGTCAATGAAAAGTGGATGAAGATCATGAGACACTAAGATCTATATCTCACTAGAGACTAAATATTAGGCAAGTTTTGCCCAGCAAACATCCCAAGTTTGGCCACTAATAAACCAGAGACACTTTCAATAGAATGATTCTAACTGGAGCAACTCATTCGTTCTTATTAGACATGCACACATGAAGGAAGACATTAATGTGGCCTTTCAGAATCATAAACATCACTAGTCTCTTATCATTATGATTCCTTTTCTTTTATAAAAACTTCCACCAAGATCAAAAGTAAAGATATTTGAAGTGATCAATATCACTTCCAAAACTCCATAGTCGCACCGGTTATCATAGTGACTCTCATCACTTTACAAATGAAAAATAAAATTGCACAATACACTAAAAATAAAAGAACTTAGCATTTAACATTGTAAGAGGAGAAGCAAAGATCCCAGTAAATTGTTGTGGTATTGACCCTTCCTTCATTATCATGTATGCTTTGAGAGTATTTATCAATTGATTGTACTTCTCTTGGGATCCAGAAGAAGAACATCCAACATTATTACTCACAATTTTAATATTACCAAGACGAAGATTTGTCTCTCTGAAAGTATTGCTTGGAGTAGCTCTAATCCCAAACATCTCACCCTTCCAGGGTGCTCTTTGCCTAGCACCTTACCAACAACATCATTTGGAGTAATTTCAGACTCATTCACTGTACTTTCACTCACTGCTAGCTCAATTTTTTCCTAAACACAATACACATCAAAAACATCTGAGCCAACATTATAAATCGGTTATTACTACGCTTCACAATAATTATCTATTTCCTGCCATAAGGTGCAATCAGATTACTACGCATGCCATAGTCTGGGCATGCCATATGTTCTCATGCTTATCAGATGGCAGATGCAACCAGTAAAGTGTTAAGGTGATCAGTATGATCTATTTGAACATTGCCAAATCTGTTGTCAACTTCCATACATACTTTAAAAAATGTTATCCTTCCTTATATCTCATGAATATAAGCCTATCAACATGTAGTAAGTACACCTTAGAGCATGTAAACAGATGAAGATATGACTGACCTTGCCAAGCTAATGCTAATCGTGGAATGCAACTGGAGTCTCCTAAATGAATAACATAAGGTACATTTTGCCGATAAATGAGTCATGATAAATAAACACGTATTAATAATAACTACTCGTGGAGTATAATACAAAAGTTGCACCAAAACTTGTAGAGATCTTCAGAATATAAATCACTCCATGGAAATTATTTGTATTTATAACAATCATGAATGTAACTTACACATATTTCTTTTTCCTACTCATTTACATATGATCCATCATTTTTCGTATGTGTAGTAAGATAAAGTTGTGCTCGTCCAGGCTTTCTCCCTGTCTCAGCCATCATACATCCATCTATGTATGAAAATAAAAATAAGTCAGAATAGTTTAATTAAAGTAAAAGAAATAGATACAATATCTAAAATTTAAATAGTAAAGTAAGGTAAATAATGTGACATCTTTCACTATTTCAAGCCTTCTTCTAGAATTAGGTTTGGAGCCACCGGTGTGTGGAACTGTTTGTTTGTTTCGATTTTCAGCATTTCTTTTACACATGTTCTAACAATAAGATACATTTCAGTCAATTATATAAATGAATAATCATATTTTTATGCATTTCAATGAGACGTTTCAGAAAAATACCTGAGTTTCTTCTTTATAACGGTAGTTCACAAAGGAAGTCCATTGATCCCGAGTAATACCTACCGGAACATTATCCATAAACTCATCTTTGGTTTTAAGTGGGTCTTTAAACTCATGCCACAACTTCTGCCTACTTGCAACCCACTTCTTTGCAATAGAGCGATAAACATATTCTCGTGCAACTTCCTCAATGGTCATAAAACAGAAATGAGGCTTCAAAAATAAATTTTGGTTAGTTTATCTTTTAAATACAAATATAAAAACAAAAGAAAAAATAGAGATATAGAATTTATGTGATACAATTTTAATAAAAATTCTAGTTTTGAGTACTTGGACCCTTCATACAATTCTTGACTTCCATCTCTAAGCAACTCGAAAAAGTCTTTGTCATTTGAAGCATGCTCATCATTTAACCTTTCTTCACCACCTGCTACTTGTGACGGACCTACATCAACCCCATCGTACCTTAGGCCCCCAAATGCTTCATTGATCAATAATTCTACAGGATTTTCAGGAGGAAATGTATCTTGTATAACCTCAATATTTATAGAATTAGGAAGTACATTTCCTTCACCATGAATACTGCAAGTGACATAATTTTGAGGGAAAGGTTTTGTCACGACCCAAAATCAACCGTCGTGATGACGCCTATCGTGGAACTAGGCCAGCCTCAACTCAACAACCCAACACCAACAACAATAAGTTTGAAAACGTTAACGGAAGCATTTAACATTTAAGAAAAACTGTTTAAAACATGTAAAAATTCCAAAGTGATACAATCCAACCCAAAACCAGGGTGTCACTGAGTACATGAGCGTCTAGATCAGAAATACAGTCTACTACAATGTCTAGAGATATAAACTGAAAGTATGACAAAGATAAAGAAAGAAGATTCAAGGCCCGCAGAAACCGTGCAGCTACCTTGATAGTCTCCAAAACTCTAGGATCCTCAATCAGCAACCGCCACTACGACCGATATCGCCTAGATCTGCACACGAGGTGCATGGGGTAATGTGAGTACAACAACTCAGTAAGTAACAAGTCCAAACTTTGGACTAAAAGGTAGTGACGAACTCAACCGATACAGATAAAACACAAATAACTGAACAGAAATGTAGGCATGCTTTCAAATTAAATAGGCAATTCAAACAGTAAAGTGAAGCAGAACTTAACAGTGTAAAGAATATAACTCTGCTAACTCTACATGCCAATGCACATACTGTATGTGATGCACCATGTTGTCAACCTCATATGCACACACTCTCGAATTCTCAACCACTCGATACTGTATATGGCCCAAACGCCCTAGGGAAGATCCATCCCAGAACATATACATCACTGACTATAAGTCACTCAATACCGAGGAAGGCCAATCCAACCCTCTGGAGAAAATACATCTCCAGGTATCAAGTACTTCAGACAAGATCCATATCCAGGGAAGATCCATCACTCAGTAATATAAATCGCACTCACTCGAGGTGTGTTACAGACTCCGAATGGGCTCCTACAGCCCAAGCGCTATCATAATCATCAATATAACCACTGCTGCGTGCAGCCAGATCCCATAACTATCACTCATAACCAAGCACTCGGCCTCACTCAGTCATCAACCTCTCTAGTCTTACCACGGGCTCACAATGTCATAGAAACAATCCGGAATAATGATATGATGAATCAATAATTAACTGAAACCGAGGTATGATATAAAAATGCATGATCATGACTGAGTATGAAATTGTAAATGGAAACTAGTGAGATGACAACAAGAAACGACCGCTACTGGTCTAAATAATACCGGCACAAAGCCTAAATATGATATCTAGCAATACAATACCGGAATGCCCTTGCCTCTCAATTCGGCCTCTGAACGTCCCGAATCAAGCCACAAGTAATACAATACGATCATTATGGGCTAAAGGAAGCGATTCCACATGAATAATACCAAATTAGACTCAAAACTCGAAATTGGCTCAAACCCGCCTCCCCGGGCCCACATCTCGAAATTCGACAAAATTTACAAAACTAGATAGCCCATTCACTCACGAGTCCATACATACATAATTTATCCAAATCTGACATCATTTGGTCCCTCAAATCCTTAATTTAAACTCTCCAAAATCTCCAGTCCTAACCCCTTATTTTCACTCCAAAATCCTACTAATTAATGATGAACATGCCATAGATTCACGAAATTTATACAATTATGGGTTAAAATCACTTACCCCAATGTTTCTCCTTGAAAACCTTCGAAGAATGGCCTCTCTCCCGAGTTTCTCAAATCCAAAAATTGAAAATGAAGACAAAACCACGAGCTCAGGCTTTTCTGCCAAGCAATATCGCACATGCGGCCCATTGTTCCACTTCTGTGGAATTTCCATCGCAGGTGTGGAACTCACTCAAGATCCCAGGCTCTGCACATGCGAGCTCGCCCTCAGTAGGTACGGAAATACCAGTAGCAGCAGCTTCAGCTGCATTTTCCAACTTCAACCAATCCGTTAACCACCCGGAATCACCCCGAGCCCCTCGGGACCTCAACCAACCATACCAACAAGTCATATATCAACATACAAACTTAGTCGAGCCTTCGAATCATTCAAAACAACATCAAAACACCAAATTACCCTCGGATTCAAGACTAAGAACTTCTAAACTTCCAAATTCCACAAACGACGCTGAAACCTACCGAACCACGTCCGAATGACCTCAAATTTTACACACCCGTCACAAATGACACCACGAACCTACTCCAAATTCCGAAAATTCATTCCGACCCTGATATCAAATTTTCCATTGCCGACCAAAATCGCCCAATTTTTAACTTTCGCCAATTCAAGCCAAAGTCTACTACGGACCTCCAATTCACATTACGGACACGCTCCTAAGTCCAAAATTACCTAAGTTAACAGAACCATAAAAATTCCAATCCGAGACCGTTTACACATAAGTCAATATCCGGTTGACTTTTCCAACTTAAGCTTCTACTTAAGAGACTAAGTGTCTCAATCCACTCCGGACCCGAACCAACTAACCCGGTATAACATAATATAGCTGAAGGACACATAAAGAAATAGAAATGGGGGAAACGGGTCTATAACTCTCGAAACGACCGGCCGGGTCGTTACATCCTCCCCCTCTTAAACAATCGTTCGTCCTTGAACATGCCAAGAGTTGTTTCTAAGCCACCAAGTCACTATTCCATCTAACCACGCACGTACCCGGGGGTGATCCCACGTTACCCTATCCCATATAGGTTTGATAACACCACATAACTGAAATTCCTTAAGTTCTACCTAGCCCATAAGCCTTAGAATCCAATTTCCAACATCTAAAATTTCTTATAAGGGCGGAATCCCGCAACCTACACACTGTATAAATCTGAACAAGCTGTACCAAAAGCCGTAACCATAATTCAAATTCTCAAAACTTCAAATACCACATAGCTTAAATGCTCGAAGTAATGATTTCTAATCACCGTAGCTGCTCGAAATAACCCCATGCCAGTAATAAACCTCATATCAAACAAGACTCCATTCCAAAATCCTCGTACACCACCGATGATGAAAGAAACATGCAGACTCGTAACCATTCACCAGATCTACCAGTCGTGGAGCTCTCTATCCTTCGACAATAAGTTATTTGAGAAGTTTGGGAGCATATTGTCAACCTCATATGCACACACTCTCGAATTCTCAACCACTCGGTACTGTATATGGCCCAAACGGCTTAGGGAAGATCCATCCCAGAACATATACATCACTGACTATAAGTCACTCAGTACCGAGGAAGGCCAATCCAACCCTGTGGAGAAGATCCATCTCCAGGTATCAAGTACTTCGGACAAGATCCATGTCCAGGGAAGATCCATCACTCAATAATATCAACCGCGCTCACTGGGGTGTGTTACAAACTCCAAAGGGGCTCCTACAGCCCAAGCGCTATCATAGTCATTAATATAACTACTGCGCCGTGCAGCCAGATCCCATAACTGTCACTCATAACCAAGCACTTGGCCTCACTCAGTCATCAACCTCTCTAGTCTTACCACGGGCTCACAATGTCATAGAAACAATCCGGAACAATGATATGATGAATCAATAATTAACTGAGACCGAGGTATGATATAAAAATGCATGATCATGACTGAGTATGAAATTGTAAATGGAAACTAGTGAGATGACAACAAGAAACGACCGCTACTGGTCTAAATAATACCGGCACAAAGCCTAAATATGATATCTAGCAATACAATACCGGAATGCCCTTGCCTCTCAATTCGGCCTCTGAACGTCCCGAATCAAGCCACAAGTAATACAATACGATCATTATGGGCTAAAGGAATCAATTCCACATAAATAATACCAAATTAGACTCAACTCGAAATTGGCTCAAACCCGCCTCCCCGGGCCCACATCTCGAAATTTGACAAAATTTACAAAACTAGATAGCCCATTCACTCACGAGTCCATACATATATAATTTATCTAAATCTGACATCATTTGGTCCCTCAAATCCTTAATTTAAACTCTCCAAAATCTCCAGTCCTAACCCCTTATTTTTCACTCCAAAATCTTACTAATTAATGATGAACATGCCATAGATTCACGAAATTTATACCATTATGGGTTAAAATCACTTACCCCAATGTTGCTCCTTGAAAACCTTCGAAGAATCGCCTCTCTCCCGAGTTTCTCAAATCCGAAAATTGAAAATGAAGACAAAACCACGAGCTCGGGCTTTTCTGCCAAGCAATATCGCACATGCGGCCCATTTTTCTGCTTCTGCGGAATTTCCATCGCAGGTGTGGAACTCACTCAAGATCCCAGGCTCTGCATCTACGTCCAACCTTTCACACCTGCGCATAATTCTCCGCATCCGGGAAGCCAGTCACGTCCTTCCGTTCCGCATCTCTGCCCCAAGTCTCGCACCTGCGGGTTCGCAGATGCAACAACTTTCTCGCACCTGCGCTTCCAGTCCACCTTAGCCTTGCTCGCACCTGTGACTTCTCCAAGCGCTTCTGCGCCCTCGCACATGCGAGCTCGCCCTCAGTAAGTGCGGAAATACCAGTAGTAGCAGCTTCAGCTGCATTTTCCAACTTCAACCAATCCGTTAACCACCCGGAATCACCCCGAGCCCCTCAGGACCTCAACCAACCATACCAACAAGTCATATATCAACATATAAACTTAGTCGAGCCTTCGAATCATTCAAAACAACATCAAAACACCAAATTACCCTCGGATTCAAGCCTAAGAACTTCTAAACTTCCAAATTCCACAAACGACGCTGAAACCTACCGAACCACGTCCGAATGACCTCAAATTTTACACACCCGTCACAAATGACACCACGAACCTACTCCAACTTCCGAAAATTCATTCCGACCCTGATATCAAATTTTTCACTACCGACTGAAATCGCCCAATTTTCAACTTTCGCCAATTCAAGCCAAATTCTACTACGGATCTCCAATTAACATTACAGACACGCTCCTAAGTCCAAAATCACCTAACTAAGTTAACAGAACCATAAAAATTCCAATCCGAGACCGTTTACACATAAGTCAACATCCGGTTGACTTTTCCAACTTAAGCTTCTACTTAAGAGAGTAAGTGTCTCAATCCACTCCGGACCCGAACCAACTAACCCGGTATAACATAATATAGCTGAAGGACACATAAAGAAGTAGAAATGGGGGAAACAGGTCTATAACTCTCGAAACGACTGGCCGGGTCATTACATCCTCCCCCTCTTAAACAATCGTTCGTCCTCGAACGTGCCAAGAGTTGTTTCTAAGCCACCAAGTCACTATTCCATCTAACCACGCACGTACCCGGGGGTGATCCCACGTTACCCTATCCCATATAGGTTGGATAACACCACATAACTAAAATTCCTTAGTTCTACCTAGCCCATAAGCCTTAGAATCCAATTTCCAACATTCGAAATTTCTTATAAGGGCGGAATTCCTCAACCTACACACTGTATAAATCTGAACAAGATGTACCAACAGCCGTAACCATAATTCAAATTCTCAAAACTTCAAATACCACATAACTTAAATGCTCGAAGTAATGATTTCTAATCACCGTAGCTGCTCGAAATAACCCCATGCCGGTAATAAGCCTCATATCAAACAAGACTCCATTCCAAAATCCCCGTACACCACCGATGATGAAAGAAATGTGCAGACTCGTAACCATTCACCAGATCTACCAGTCGTGGAGCTCTCTATCCTTCGACAATAACCATAGCAATTCCTAAGTCGACTGTCGATATTATCCTTCCAAATATGCCACAATCAAATCTGATAGCACCCATCCTGGATCCGACAACTTTATCTTATCAATTACCAACTACTCTACTGACATGCCACACCAATACTATATAAATCCACAACCCATGTAATCCGTGAACCAATAAGCAAACTTCCAAATGTACTCAATCACGAAAAAGTCTCAAACAAGAGAATCGTCCCGTAAGCCCGACGGGTACCACCCCAACGCAATGCTAAGAACCCATAACACACGAATATAACATAAGGATCATATCTTAACATAACTCTGCCGCAATACGCGACCCCATCCAAACACTGATCCATATGGAATACCTCAGCCACCATGCTCAAAATCAATAACCACGCGTAATCCGACATTAAGTACTTGAAGAGTATTACCATAACCATGGAGAAGCAAATGACACCATGCCATACAAACCCGAAAGAACATAACCAATCAACAAGTATGCCTCAGCCCAAAACTAATACCGTACAAAATCGTGCGATCAAATAATAGATAGCAAACTCCCCCACTTGGCTCAAAGCCATATAACAAAATATCTGATAACTCACCATACCCAAGATAACATCTAAATTGACCATACTAAGCAATAAGAGATCTACTCTAGTCTCCAAACTCCCAATAGTCACCATACATGACCGATATACACGGTCCCCAATGAAAGTATCGTCCACCGGCATAGACACATGAACAGGTGAAGCTAGAGACTCACAGAGCATTTTCAGATAATGAGCGAAATACGAGGACACATATGAATAAGTGGGACCAGGGTCACATAATACAAGGCATCTCTATGGCAAACTAAGACAATACCTGCAATCACAACATCCAAAGCAATGTCATCTAGTATGGCAGGGAGTGCGTAGAAACGGACCTGACCGCCACCAGATCGGCCTCCCCCTCTAGGGCAACCCCTAGCTGACTGAGCTCCACCCCGATCTGGATGGGCGGGTGGTGAAGTAACTGGTGCCGAAGTCGAAGGCTGACTCCTGTGCTGAGATGAACCTCCCGAAAGGCGGGGACAATGCCTCTTGATATGACCCAAACCCCCACACTCAAAGCAACATCTCTCTGCAAATGGCGGTAGGGACTGAAGGAAACCCCAAGCACCGGAATAACTGCTAGAAGGTCCTGACACAGACGAACCCTGAGTTGATAGTGCATGAGATGAACTCTGCGCTGGTAGCGCACCGAATGATGTATGGCCCTGCTGATAACCATGGGGGCCATGACCGGAAGATGCACCTCAGTGCATTGGGTGAACCGTCTAAGCATACCCGAAAGGACGACCTCTACCACGCTGTAACTGACCCCCAAAAGGAGCACCACTAAATCCTCCCTGTCCACGAGGCCTCTTGGACTCCCTCTCAACCCTCTCCTGACTGCGAACCATCTCAATCTGGCGAGCGATCTCGACAACCTCGTCAAAGGTAGCACCAGACATAAGCAATCGTAGCTGATAAGTAAGACCATCTATAAACTTTATGATCCTCTCCCTGTCTGTGGGAACTAACCAGATAGCATGACGGGCCAACTTCGAGAATCGCATCTCATACTATGTCACAGACATATCACCTTGACGAAGCTGCTCGAACTGCCTGCGCAGCTCCTCTCTGCGGGACTGAGGCACGAACTTCTCCAAAAAGATCACGGAGAACTGCTGCCAAGTAAGGGGTGTTGCCCCCACAGGCCTACGCCTCTCATAAATCACCCACCATCTGAGTGCAACCCTAGAAAACTGAAAAATAGTGAACGAGACCCCACAAGTCTCCAGAATGCCAGCTGTACGGAGTATCCTATGACACATGTCCAAGAAGTCATGGGCATCCTCAATCTCTGTGCCACTGAAAAGTTGAGGCTAGAGTCTCCCAAACCTCTCAAATCTACGCTGATCATCCTCAGACATAGCAGGAACCACATAATCGTGAGCACCTGCAACCGGCTGGGCTGGTGGTGCCTCCGGTGTTTGAAATCCTTGAACAACCTGCTCGGGTGTGTGAGCGGCGGGAGTCTGAGCACCTCCCCCGGCCTGAGAAGTGGCTGCTGCGGCCGGAACAGAGACCGCCTGAGCAAGGCTGGTACATGCGGTCAGAATCTAAGCTAAAGCCTCCTAAAGGCCTGGAATCATGATAGACACATGTGGTGCCTGAGCTGGTGCATCAACAACTGGGATCTGGTCCTGATCTGGGGCAACTGGTGAATCTGCAGGTATTGCCCCAACTGCTGTGCGGGCTGCACCTCTGCCCCTACCGTGCCCTCGGCCTCTCGCGGCCCTGGCGGGTAGTACTGGTGGTTGTCCATCTTGCCCGGTGGTACGAGTCCTCACCATCTATGAGAGAACGAAACAACATATGTTTAGTTACCAGAATCCACAGATTCGCATGACTAGAATTCAAGAATGTGATATTTTCCTAAAGGTTCTACAACCTCTCGAAGATAAGTACAGACGTCTTCGTACCGATCTGCAAGAGTCTACTAAACCCGCTCATGACTCGTGAGAGCTATGTAACCTAGGCTTTGATACCAACTTGTCACGGCCCAATATCAACCGTCGTGATGGCGCTTATCATGGAACTAGGCCAGCCTCAACTCAACAACCCAACACCAACAACAATAAGTTTGAAAACGTTAACGGAAGCATTTAACATTAAGAAAAACTGTTTAAAACATGTAAAAATTCCAAAGTGATACAATCCAGCCCCAAACCAGTGTGTCACTGAGTACATGAGCGTCTAGATCAGAAATACAGTCTACTATAGTGTCTAGAGATATAAACTAAAAGTACGACAAAGATAAAAGAAAGGAGAGTCAAGGCTCACGGACGCCGTGCAGCTAACTTGATAGTCTCCAAAACTCTAGGATCCTCAATCAGCAACTGCCGCTAAGACCGGTATCGCCTGGATCTGCACACGAGGTGCAGGGGATAACGTGAGTACACCAACTCAGTAAGTAACAAGTTTAAACTTTGGAATAAAAAGTAGTGACAAACTCAACCGATACAAAAAAATACAAATAACTGAACAGAAACGTAGGCATGCTTTCAAATTAAATAGGCAATTCAAACAGTAAAGTGAAATAGAACTTAACAGTGTAAAGAATATAACTTTGCTATCTCTACATGCCAATGCACATACTGTATGTGATGCACCATGTTGTCAGCCTCATATGCACACACTCTCGAATGCTCAACCACTCGGTACTGTATATGGCCCAAACGGCCCAGGGAAGATCCATCCCAGAACATATACATCACTGACTATAAGTCACTCAATACCGAGGAAGGCCAATCTAACCCTGTGGAGAAGATCCATCTCCAGGTATCAAGTACTTCGGACAAGATCCATGTCCAGGGAAGATCCATCACTCAATGATATCAACCGCGCTCACTGAGGGTGTGTTACAGACTCCGAAAGGGCTCCTACAGCCGAAGCGCTATCATAATCATCAATATAACCACTGCGGCGTGCAGCCAGATCCCATAACTGTCACTCATAACCAAGCATTCGGCCTCACAAGCCCTAACCCCCTATTTTCACTCCAAAATCTTACTAATTAATGATGAACAAGCCATAGATTCACGAAATTTATACCATTATGGGTTAGAATCACTTACCCCAACGTTGCTCCTTGAAAACATTCGAAGAATCGCCTCTCCCGAGTTTCTCAAATCCAAAAATTGAAAATGAAGACAAAACCACGAGCTGGGGCTTTTCTGCCCAGCAGTATCGCACCTGCGGCCCTTTTTTCGCTTCTACGACGCCGCACCTGCGGAATTTCCATCGCAGGTGCGAAACTCGCTCAAGATCCCTATTTCCGCATCTGCGTCCAAGCTTTCGCACCTGCGCATAATTCTCCGCATCCGCGAAGCCAGTCACGTCCTTCCCTTCCGCATCGACGCCCCAGGTCTCGCACCTGTGGGCTCGTAGATGCGACAACTTTCTCGCACCTGCTCTTCCAGCCCACCTTAGCCTTACCCGCAGCTGCGACTTTTCCAAGTGCTTCTGCGCCCTCACACCTGCGAGCTCGCCCTTCGCAGGTGCGAAAATATCAGTAGCAGCAGCTTCAGCTACATTTTTCAACTTCAACCAATCTGTTAATTACCTGGAATCACCCCGAGTCCCTCGGGACCTCAACGAACCATACCAACAAGTCATATATCAACATACAAACTTAGTCGAGCTTTCGAATCACTCAAAACAACATCAAAACACTAAATTACCCTCAGATTCAAGCCTAAGAACTTCTAAACTTTCGAATTTCATAAACGATGCCGAAACCTACCGAACTACGTCTGAATGACCTCAAATTTTACACACCCATCAAAAATGACACCACGAACCTACTCCAACTTCCGAAAATCCATTCTGACCCCGATATCAAATTTTTCACTGCTGACCATAATCGCCCAATTTTCAACTTTCGCCAATTCAAGCCAAATTCCACTACGGACCTCCAATTCACATTACGGACGCACTCCTAAGTCCAAAATCACCTAATGGAGCTAACAAAATCATAAAAATTCCAATCTGAGACCGTTTACACATAAGTCAACATCCGGTTGACTTTTTCAACTTAAGCTTCTACTTAAGAGGCTAAGTGTCTCAATCCATTACGAAACTACTCCGGACCCGAACCAACTAACCCGGTATAACACAATATAGCTGAAGGACACATAAAGAAGCAGAAATGGGGGAAATAAGGCTATAACTCTCGAAACGACCGGCCGAGTCGTTACATGTTTGCATATCAAATGATCGAACGCTACATCTATAGCCTGCCACTTTGCGAATCCACATTTAGGACAAGGACATTTTATTCTATCTCCTACAACAGCATTAGCAAATGCAAAATTTAAAAACTGATTTAAACCAAACAAATACTCAGTGGTGTTCCTTGGCTTTCTAATCCAAGTTTTATCCATAGGAAAGTATTATCTTTCAAGTGTAGTTGATGAACCTTTCAGAATATAAAGAGAAAATATCAGTTCTCTATTATTAGAATACATATTATTAATTATGAAGCAATAAATACATACAACGAAAGCCATCTATAATCATAAACACTACCAAACTTGAAAATTCCAAAACAAAGAATGCATTTGCATAGTCATAGTCATATCTCCCAACAATAATAAGTAGATTCAAAGACAAGTAAAGCATCATGATAGAAAATAAAGTCAAGAGACATGTAAGTTATTTGAGAACTAAAGACGTACACATTACTATACAACTTGAAAGAACAAAAAATACTTAAAAATAAATTGAAACGTACAAAATCTTCAACTATATGTGGAAGAAGTGAATAATTGTACTGGAATGTACAAAAATAAATTTCTTACCTCAATATCGACAAAATCCCAAAACCTTCAATTATATTTTCCGATAAATCAGTCTTCCTGTCCTATTTGATCAAAACAACAAAAATTATACTTGAAACAGAAAAATATTTGACAAATTGAAAACTAAAACAAATCAGAATTGAATGCACAAAATTTGGACAACAATGAGGAGAAAAATATGGAGGAAGATGGGACTACAGTTGCTGGTAAATATACAGCTGCAAAACAAAGTGTTGCTGGTCGCGAGAAGGTGCGTCATGGTGATCAAATTGATGGTAGTGCAAAAATTTTGTGTAGCCTTAACTCTTATGAGGTTTTGATGGATAATGATCTAGTTGAGGGTATGGATATGTTGATTATGGAGATTGAGGGAGGATCACTCTAGCCTACCATTGTTAACCTCATGACAGTAGGAGCTAAAATACTGGAGAATTTGAATCCTCTCAATGCACTCACTAGTAAGGTGGAGGCTACTGCTGGAGTTGCTAAGCACCCTCCTGCATTAGTTGATCTAGTTGAAAAACCAACATCTGTTATAGCTGCTGTTGTGCAAGTTGTAGGTGGGAAAATAAGAGCTGGACATGTGCTATCTCCAGGAAAATCTGGTGCAATTACAACTGAAGCAACTGACGTGTTAAAAAATACTGGACATGGAAGTGTTCAAATTGCTGAAAATTCCAGTTGCAATTATGCTGGGAATTTTGATGCATCAGTGGCCAGATTGAATACCTATAAATTAGGCAATAATGAGGAGAAGAATATGGAGGAAGGATGGACCACAGTAGCGTGCAAAAAGACTGCTGCAACACTAAATTCTGGTGGTCGCGACAAGGTGCAGTAGGGTGATCAATCTGCTGGTGCAAAGGTATTAAGTACTCTAAACTCTTATGAGGTTTTGATGAATAATGATCCAGTTGGGGTTATGAATGCCAAGGATATGCAGATTATGGAGGTTGAGTCAATCAAACCTACCACTGATAACCTCAAGCCAATTGGAACAAAAATACTGAAAAATTTGAGTCCTTTCAATACACTAAATAGAAACCTCATCCCTAATGCACCCAAAGATGATTTATCATACGTGCATGCATAAAAGTGCATATAAATTTTCGAAATTATTCACAACTATTAAAAGAATACTTCAATTAACAATGAAGAAAGGAAAAATCTGGTACAAATGTAGAAAAAATCTAGTATAAAATCTGAGTGCGCCAGATGCTAGAATACTTCAATTAACAAAGCATCTAACACCATGTCACCATCCACTTCTTTTTGCATACACTATGATAAGCTGTAAATTGATATGAAAATCCATAGTTTTCTTTTTTCATGATAATCCATATGAAAAATTGATATTACCCAAAATGGATCTTAATATTTTTCTTACGAAGAAGAAATGTCATCCATTACCTCTCAATATGAGCCGCCCACAGATCAGTATGAAGCAACTTCTTTGCAACCTTCACCCGTTTCCTCTTGTACTCCAAAAAAATCCCGTGTGCCTTTTAGTTGTTTGGGCAAATTGTATTCTTAAAACCCCAATTTCAAATATTAACATTAAAATCTCATTAAAGAAAAAAGAAATTACTTCATGAATCCCAAGACCAGAACGAAAAAAGAAAACAGTAAAAGGAAGAATAGGGGAAAATCAGAGAAAGAAGAGAGCATGGAAGAACAAGAAGGCAAGCAGGAGAAATTAAGAGCTTTAGAGTGAAAAGATTGGGAAAGGCGGAAGTTTTTAGAGTGAAAAGATTGGGAAAAAAAAGGAGGGAGCGTGAAATAAATTACCCGCTATTATTTTAGGGCTGCGGAAGTTTTAGAAACCCGCAAATTGTATAATTTTATGGGGCTAATATATTACCGTAAAATTATGTAAATTGCGGAGGTTACTTATACCCTTCGTAAATAAACCTCCGCAATTTACCCATTTTTTTTGTAGTCAAAAGAAAAGGAAAACATTTTTCGAAACTTTTCAATTGATGTTTTCAACCCTCTCACTCACATGTGCGGAATCTACAGTATCGGGTATGGGTTCTCGAGAACTCATTAAATTTTACCCGAATCTTGTATTTGCAAAGAGAAATCTATTAAATATATAAGTATTTTTAGTTTGGAACCCATAAGCAAAATCAGATGTTGGTCCAATGGCAAACGAGGGAACGCTAAGTTTCTGAATACTTGCGAGGGTTTGAATTGAGGGCCCTTCAATCAACCACAAGAATAATATAGTTGAACAAATAGAGAAAATACTACGGCAAATCTATATTAACGTAACAAGAAAATCATCCTTCAATAGGTTTCATCAAAACCTTAGATTAGGAAGTTAGCTACTCATACTCATAGTAACAATATCCCAAATATTTTGCATAATTAAAATACAGAGTAAAGATGAAAAGATGTAGAAATAGATGATTCTAACTCCCAAGAGGTGATTCCACCAGCTCTCCTTGCCTCTAGCTGCCCAAAAACGTGGCTGCTGATAGAACCCTCTTCCAAGTGGTGTTTTAGGTCTATTTATATGTGTAGAAGAAACCCTAAACGTGTGGGCCGGGTCCTAGTCAAATCCGGAACGAATTAAGTCTTCAAAATTCGGATTGGACCTGGCGTTAGGCCTGGCGTCGCCAGCCTAATGCCTGAAATTTGGCTGGCCTTGCCAGGCTAAAGCCTGGTCCAGCCTGGCCTTAGGCTGGCCTCGCCAGGCTAAAGCCCGTTCTCTCCTTTTCACTGTTCTCGAGCACACTTTCAATGTTTAAGTATCCCTTTTGCTCTACTTTCATCTCCAATTCACCTACACATAAAATAGACTCCATTATGCACAAATAAAGTGTAATTTATCATTAAAGCATATAAAATGCAAGGTACATAATGTACGAAACTATGGAATTATAGCCACACATCAAGGCGCTGTTGTTGTGGTTATAGTTGTATTGGATCGGCAGTTTTTCAACAAATAGATACAAAAAATCCAAAACTACTGTTTTGAGTTATAGCTTAACAATATCTGACAGCTACCCAAATGAAATATATCAAACAAATTTGTTAGTAGAAACTTTAGCCTTAGTATTTTGCAAGTGCAAAAGGGGTCATATGAACTCAGTGTAGAAGAACTAGAATTAATAGACTAAGATCCTTGAAAAGCACTAGCCCAAAAAAAGAACTCAGATTTAGAGCAAATTAATCATGTGTCGTTAAAACAAAAATGAAAGCTACAGTATGATGTTGGTTAAAATTAAAAGAAAGTATCTTATAATCCCCTTTGAGGCAAATCAGTTAAGAGAACAGGTTGGCGGCGAGCGACTTCAAAATTTCACGTTGAAGCTAACTTAAACATAATGTGATATCTTGACTTTTTAGTCCCACAATCTTTGTCTCTATCAAAAATAGTTCGAATATTCTTTTTTTCTTTTCTTTTATCTTAACAAACAGCTTTTGTATCTAATGTGTTTGGTACTAAGTACGTATTATAGTTTGGTGGTATTTTCATGTTGAAGCTGTTCAACATGTTTGCTGCACAATGAAAGGGTAAACTAAACTATTAACATGATCTATACATCGCAATATGTAATTGCGATTTATAAATCACATTCACTGAGTGTGACTTATGTATGTCTATTTTGTTAAACATTGTGGCTATTCAAATAAAGCTTTCAAAAAATGAAGTAATAATAACTGGTCAATTATTAGCTTTCTACTTTTTGACAAACAAACATATATCGGGTTTTTATCTTGCTAAATACTAGAACATATTCAAGACTATAGCGTTTTTAAACATCTCTGACCCATGTGTTTCTCAATAGCAAGATGAAGATAACTCTTCAGTATTCACATCAAATAAAAATCAGGCCATGTCATCATTTATTTTCAGACAAGGCCGGCTCTAAAAAGTAGTAAGGCCACTACTTTAGGCCCCCAAATTTTGAGGCCTCATTTTTAGCAAAAATAAGTTATAGGCTTATAGTTTTGTATTCCCTAAATATTGAAAAGATGAATTTAAGAAAGGCATAAATATAAAGAGTTCTACGTGTATAGAACCTTTAGACCTTAATTTTATCATTAATAGGGTAGGATGGGGAGTGCAGATATCATCGCAAGTAAATTAAGTTCCTTTCTCATTTTCATGCCTTTGTTTCTTATGTCAGTTGAACAACATTAATTAATTTGAAGGTTCTTATTACTCATTACATTGCTCAACAAAAAAAAAAAAAAAAAATTTTCACCACTGAAACATAGAAATTGGATTTTATAATAATGGTATAATTTATAGAAAGAAAAAAATTGATGAGAATATTGATAATCTCAAAGTCTCTTGAGGAATTTTTTTAAGAGTTGATTGCTTCTTATATATAGTAGACCAAGCTAAGTTCACTTCAGAATAGATTTAACCCATTCAAAGCATATGTTCTTCAATATTTCTTAAAACATAATAGTCACTCTAATATTAACGATTTAGATTTATTTTTTAGATTAAAAGTGTTAAATGGTTTAGACTTACTTACCTAAGAGCAATAATGTCTCAAGAAATATTAAACAAATTTGCTATATTATCAACTGAAAAAGAAAAATTAGAAAAAATCGATAGTAACAAAAAATAAGTTTGCATCTCACAAAGCTAAAAAAAAAATAGACTTCAAATAAATTAACATTTTTTAAAGTTTAAGGCCTCCATTAAATTTTGGCTTTAGACCCACTTGACTTTTTTTTCCATGTGAGACCTTATTCCATATTTTTAATTAATAGGACTTAAAGAAGGAAAAGGAAAAAATTAACAAGACAAATGTTTAAAAAGAAAAAATATATAAATATTAAGGAACGTTTTTGATACTAAGAAGACAGATTGTTTCCTTTTTCTCCAGTTTGTTTTATATAAGGAGAAGCAAAAGTTTTTCTACTTATATATTTTCCTAATTATATGGTAGAATAAGGTTTCCCAAACACTAAAAAGGCATCGACACAACTTGTGCCGCCTTTTACACCGTGAAGAAGATGGACAATGCCACAAAAACATGGTCAATTCCTCATGAAATAATCTTTGAAATATTTTCGAATCTTCCATTAAAGTCTTTAATGTGTTTCAAAATCTTGTAATTTTCCAATTATCATCACCAAGTTTAAACTGCAAGGTGTTTGGCGGAGTTTTTCTTATATTTAATAATTTGGCATCTGAAATATCCACTGTCTCGGCTAATCTAGATTTGCATTCCTACCTGAAATCTTTTCATTTTTGGTGCTCGATTTCGAAGCCTCTAATTAAGGGTGAAAGGATCCCATCCATCTCACTACACACCTTGCTGGTTTTTGACGGAATTATGCTCCTTCGTTTTTTTAATGGTATCCAGTTGTTTAATTTTCTAACTCATTCTGCTCTTTTAGTAGTTGTTAGTATTCTCGATCGACATGGATTTTCTTGAATATTCCAGCAATCTTATACTACCATTCTTTAGCTATCAACAAGTCATTGATTGTCAGCATCTCTTTCTATCAATTAGTTTTCTGATTAACCAGAACAGCTTCTAACATTAAAACTAATCACATTAAAACTAAAGCTACTGTATATAGCAAAAGATACTGCTAAATACCATTTAGTAGAAATTAATAACTACTAATGCAATCATTTCCATGCTATTTCATCTTCAACTTCAAAATAGAGGCAATGTACCAAGCTGGCGTCTTAATTTATAATCCCAAATAGCTGCTACATAGAGTTGAAAGCTTATGGTACTGCACGAATTGATAGTACTTGACAAACTCTGCTAAAGAAGAATTCGCAAAATCAACATTTGGCTCAAGGCTACAATCAGCTATGAAAATAAGATATGACTTGAACTAAAATTAAAAAAATGGTAATTTATCTCAAAAAGAATAGCATTGGTGGCAATTAAAGTCTCTATAAAGTTAAGGCTATTGTGACCAAGTTACTTTATATAGGATATATTGTTTTTGTGGCTACCCAAGTTGCCACTAAAATTAAATAATGTCGCCACCAAAAGTTGGCATGGCTGGCCCCCCTTCTAAATGGCGCCCTACTATAGTCCCCACAAAAATATTTTATCCTTTTAAAAGCAACTCTCTAGGCCACAACTGTCTTAACTTTATGCCGACTTAAGCCGACTTTAGTGGCATAAGTGATGATATTTTGTAGCAACTATAGTCACAATAAAGGTCGAATAGGTTACCATTAATGTAATTATTTATTGGCGATCTACCCAAAATATATTTTTCCCCTGCATAACTATTTATATTTTGTATTAACTTTAGTCGCCATCAGGGGCGGATCTACACTGATAGGTATGGGTTCCCGGAAATTCAGTAACTTTTGCCTAGACCCTCTATTTATATTAAGAAATCTATTAAATTATAATAATATTTATATGAGAACCCAGTTACAAAACGTTTTGCTGGTTCAATGGTAAGGTGTGGAGCCCAAATTGATTTTCCCGTAACCCACAATGCAAGATCGAATTCCATTAGCATACTTTACTTTTTCCCATATTTTTTGGCACAAAGTTTTATGCACTTTCCCTTGTTTAGCCTTTAACTTTACTCTATTTGTTTAATTAAAATAATAATAACAAATACTTGACTCAAACTAAAAAGGACACAAATGACTTGGGATATTGGTTGATGGGTCTAAGGATGTCTCTCATAAAGAACAAATGATACTTGTTTTGCGTTATGTCAACAAAAAGGGTAAAGTTATTGAGCTATTCCTTAGCATTGTTCATGTTAAAGATACATCTGCAAAGTCATTGAAAGAAGTAGTTTCTTCTTTGCTTTTGGAACATTCATTGAGTAAATCTCAAATACGGGGACAAGGCTATGATGGAGCTAGTAACATGCAGGGAGAAATTGATGGCCTTAAAACTTTGATTATGAATGATACTCCTTCGGCATATTGCATACATTATTTTGCTCATCAACTGCAATTGACTCTTGTGGCTGTTGCAAAGAAACATTATGAGGTAGAACAATTTTTTGATATTCTTTCAAATATTTTAAATGTTGTTGGAGGTTCTTTTAAGCGCAAGGTTTTTGTTGATGGAGTAACGATAGTTGATATTTTTGGGCGTGGTGAAATTCTCATTTGTGATGTGGTGTCATCGTCCTTGTTCAAATGTATTAGGGTTCTTCAGTGTTATGGTCTTTTTTGATTTTGTCTTCGGGGCAGGGTGTTGTAAAATAGTGCATGAGGGGAGGTTGTCAGATATAGCAGTGTGCAGCGGTTCAGAATTGAATTGATATTTCTAATGTTGATGACTCGAGAAAGATGATCTTCTAGGAAGTTTAGAATTGGTAGCAATTCATTAGTTCTGGTGCTACAGGTATGGATTTGATTTGATGCAATATTTGGGCTGAGAAGTATGAGGAAGGACAAGGCTGGAGGTGTCTCACGGTAGATGAATTACTAGCAGGTCAAGTATAAAAAGCGGAGGTCGAGAAGTTGCTTTAAGGAGATGGGTTGACCAAAGTGGGAGTGGCAGAGTAGCGTATAGATTCTGTGGTAGGATAGCCACGTGCTTTGAAGAAGTTTAGAGTGATTTTGAGAATCATGATGGAAGTTGATTTGGTCCACATATTATATTTGGAATGGTGGTTACTGTACGGAGAGAGATTGAATATGACAGAAAAGAGTTGTTTGAAATGAAGAGAGATACGAAGGTTTGATTATCGTTTCTGATGCAACATGACTTTGAGTTTGGGAGGTATTGTTGGACTTTCAGTTGATGTCAATGGGAAGGAATAGACTTGTACAGATGGTGGACGAGCATGGGCTCAGGAGGGTTTACTTAATTCGTGGTAGTTGTACCCAATGCAGCGTCGTCGGAAGATGTCGGTATGGAATTTCCACAGGTGGGCTATCTCATGTGGACATGTAAGTGGTTGTGTAATTTTGATGAAGTTTCAACGAAGAGTTCTACTTACTACAAAGCGGAAAGTCGAGTATACGATTATGGCTGATATTCAGAATGTTCATGAAAAATTTAGTAAGAAACTACGGGAAGTTTGGCGAATTGATGGTGCGAGATTATGGTAATTGAGAAGGAGAAATCTTTGCGGGTTCTAGGTTTATACAACTGTAGCTTAAAGCTAAGTAGGGGAGCCCCACAGTCTAAGATTGGATGACGTGGTTGTCTGCTTGTGCGGTTTCTAGTTATAGTTGTATTGGTGGGTTATTATGACTAAGGAAAGAAAAACATCAGGGGTAATTCGAGCAAAGAAATTTATAAATGTATGCTATATTCCGCCTTGTAGATTCATGTGTAGGTTTTTGGGAAGACTCAAAGTTTATGCTTTTTGTGGATGTAATCTACAAGGAAAAGAATTCAGTCAGTTACTTCTTTGAGAGGATGTTCATGTGCTAGCAAAGCGTTAGAGTTTGGTTATATTTGGGATCGGGTTGGAGGGTTGACTCCTAACAACAATCCTAGTGGGTTCAAGAATTAAAGTACAATGCCTAAGAATTTCGGTCCGTTGTGTGGTTAAGGATCGAGTTGTTACAGTGGATTATGAAAGAGGAGCTTGGAGTGTTCTATGTTATCATCGGGTCTGCGGTGCAGTATTAGAGGAAAGGCAGAAATAGCTTCGGACTCGTGAAATGTCTTGCAGAATGGGTGTACCAGTTGGAGATGCTATTGTGCGCTTGAGAAGGGTATGTGATGATTTATGTGTATTGAGACGATGTGGTCTGGCAATTCGGTTCACTCGAGATGAATGCGGATAAAGTTCCTTATATTTTGAACGGAGCTATTATTATTTCTAAGGCAAGTCCAGAGTAAATTAAAAGGAGTTGGGTTGGTTAGTAATGATTGAATCACCATGATTGCGGCAATGATCAGTTCCTTCGGCATGTGAAGTTATACATGTGGTTTGTGGTTGTGCGTGGGGGCTCGACAGCCACCATCACTTGATTGATTTGGGAGGTATTTGATTCAAATGGCCTTGTGGTGTAAATGGACTCCGGAAGAGTCATGGCGGTTTATGTCATGACTTGAGGTTTGTATTTTCTGCGGTTTAAGAATTTAGTTGCGTGTTGCAATGGTTCTTCTGTAATGAGTTAAGTGAAAGGTTTCTAGCCAATGAAGTGCTTATTCTACTAGTAGTTCAGGGGTTATGATAAATTCTTGTACTCTCGCGTAGCGCATGATACGTACAGTGAGCGGGGGAATTGAAAGTGGAGGATCAAGGTTGCGGTCCGGTGTTGACAGGAATGTCACGAGCTCGGATGAGCATGGGAGAATTCAGATGTTCAAAGTAAGTTGGCATTTTCTTTAGTGTCATCTGAGGACGACGTTCTGTGTAAAAGGTTTTGTGTATTGATTTGCGGATTCCTGATTGCTTTACCAAATTAGTACGGTTGGTGGTATAGAGGTGCAAACTTTGCTACCTGGTGCGGAATGGTCGTGGGAGCGTACCTCACGGGGGAATTGTATAAATGTGGCATGTTAGCCACTTGATGGTTATAATTAGAACCAAGCATGGAGATTTTTGGTACTATCGTTGATGTGAGAGTTTATGCCTGGAAGGCACTCTATTCCTTTGGTTGTGAACTGTGGGAGTTTTTTTCGGATTGGGATGACTGCTCGTGTGTGTCATGAATAGAGCCATTGTGGATCCTTGGAAGGTTATCGGCCCAGTATGGTATGATCAGAATCGGTTTGAGGTCCGTTGGTGGGTCTAATGTGAATGTATGCTCTAAGTCAGGTTGGATGTGTTCATTCGTCATAACATTGCTTACGGAGGAGTCGTCGGGCATTGGATGTTACTTCCGTAGTCAGCTATTCCGTGTAATCTCTATTGTGCTATGTGGGTTATGAGACGACTTGATTATTTACACACGTGATGAGGTCCCATATAGCTTGTGGTGTTATGTGAGCAGGATGGCTCTTGAGATGCAGGTCATTTATTGCACCTTAGTTATGCTTGGGTTTCGTAGCGTATGGCGCTATCCGTCTCCCCAGGATTTGTATTATGCACTTGGCGTGCTTTTGGTCGATATTCAGGCATTTCGTAAGTAAAAGCGTTACGACTTGATGTGCGTGTTTTCTTCTTGATTGTTATGTGTGGATCGGGTGGCACGCCTCCACGAGCATATTGTTTGGATCGGGTGGCACGCCACCACGAGTATGTTATGTGGATCGGGTTGCACGCCGCAACATTGTCATATTTGGATCGGGTTGCACGCTGCAACAGTGTCATGTTGGATTGGGTTGCACGCCGCAATAGCGAGATGTTGAGCATAGTTCCTTACACATATTTTGTGTGTCTTGTTTTTCATCCCTGAGGTAGGTTCATAACATCTATTCGGCCGTTTTATTTATTATGCGGGTTGGGTAATTCCCTGTTAGAGTTTGTTCTTCCTTATGAGTTATATTCGAGTGGTAGCTTGTTGGCGCTTTGATGGTGCTGCATAAGATCTTAGACGGTGTTTGAGGTGGCTTATTTCCCGAGCAGCTTGTACTGGGTGAGACGAGATTATTGGAGTTGAGATAAGTGCGATCGAAGTTATCTAGGGTATATTAAAGGGCAAACATCGTCACTCATTTCAGAATGAGGTAATGGTTCTTGTCAGGGGGAGAGACTGCATGATTTGTTGATTCGGCATGTGGTTATTAGTTTCTACACATCTCTTCCGTTGTGGTAGTATTGCGAGGGTTGTAACAGGGCTTATATGTGTTATGAGGTGTATTGCGGGAACCGGATTTGTGAAATGGTAGCTATTCTGGTCGGAGGATGTTATTATGGTCGAGTGAATTATGTGGTACAATGTCTAGTGATTGATGCGGTGTTCGTGTGTTAGAATCGGGTCTCGTCGAAAATTCCGGATGTTGGAATTTGGTTCTGAAGCTTGTTAGCTAAGGTTATAGGAAGGATCTTCAGTCTGGCTTGAGCTATCGTGCTCACATGGATTGTGGTGGCACGAGTAGGTGCACGAGGTGTTAAATAATGATTTTGGGCAACTCCGTAGCAGTCCTTAGCACGTTCGAGGTCGAATGCATGTTTAAGTGGGGGAGAATGTAACGATCCGACTGGTCATTTTAAGCTCTAGCGCATCGTTCCGCGGTTTGAGGTCTTGAGTAGCTTCAGTTCAAGTATTATGACTTATACGTGTGGTCGGAATTGAATTTTGGGAAGTTCAAAGTTGATTCAAATGGAAATATTTTAATTTTGGAAGCTTTAGATTGGAAGAATTGACTAAGATTTGACTTTTGAGTAAACGATCTCGGAATTGGGATTTGAAGGTTCCAATAGGTTCGTATAATGATTTCGGACTTGGGCGTACGTTCGGGTTGAGTATCGGGTGGTTCGAGAGTATTTCGACGCTTATTATGAAAAGTTAGCATTTTGAAAGTTTAAGAATTTCTTAAGTTTGACTTGAAGTGGATTTAAATGTTATCACTGTCCGTTTGGGATTCCGAGCCTTGGAATAGGTTCGTATTGTGATTTATGATTTGTGCGTAAAGTTTGGCATCATTCCGGAATGTTTAAGTATGAATCGGACGCGTTCGTTGAAATTTGGAAGTTAGAAAATTGAAAGAAAGGTTTTGATCATCGATTCGTAGTTTTGATGTGATTTGAGGCCAAGAGCAGGTTCGTTTCATGTATTGGGACTGGTTGGTATGATTGGACGGGGTCCCGGTGGCCTCGGGTGCATTTCGGGATGGTTTCAGAACATATCTCCATGTTTTGTTGCTGCTGTTGCTAGTTCTAGTGTAGTTCATCACGAACGCGTAGGGGTAATCGCGTTCGCGAGGAAGGATTTTTGGCTGCTGGATATTTATTCTTCGCATTCGCAACTGAGGGCACCCGTTCGCAAAGGTTTGAGGAGCAAAGCTACGCATTCGCGATTTGAGCATCGCGTTAGCCAAAGGGAAAGCCGGCCTAGGGAGTGATTGGTCTTCACGTCCGCGATGGAGCTGATGCATTCACGATAGAGCAGCCTATTGAAGCATCGCATTCGCGAGGCCAACCTTGCGTTCGCGAGGCCAACATCGCATTCACGAAGAAGAGTTTGGGTCCTGAGTTTGTTGAGCTTCGCGAACGTGAGGGCAGTGCCGCGTTCGTGATGTAGGTCGCCTAGACAGTGTATAAGTTTTGAAAAAAATGGGTTTTTGCTCATTCTATCTCAAATCATCCATGGGAGCCGAGCTTGGGGCAATTTTGTGGGAGCTTCTTGATGACGTCCAAATCCACTACTAAAACGTAAATGGACACGGTCGCATGCAATATAATTTACCCAACTATTAGTCAAGGTCGAATTCCACAGAGAACAATATATAGGCGATTAGGAATGTAAGAGAATTATCACTTGTTATGCAATGCCAAACACTTATAATGGTTGTTGAAAAAATATTATAACTAAATGCGAAAATGTAAACTAACCTAGAAATCAGGTATAATGATCAATGGCTACAAGTATAGATGCATCGGGAATTACACTCAAGTAACAATCCAATATATTTTACGATTTACAAATATGACCGAGTTTATGTTAATTAGCTCGGGTAATAATTATTTATTAGCTTCTTCCGAAGACTAACAAGATTTCTTAATTGAATTATCCCTAAAATAGTTAAGAGATTAAGCATACCTGAATATGGCTACAAGTAGTTCAATCCTATCCTTAGGTAGAATCTATAAAGTGAGGGTTAAAGCTACAAGTTCATGTTAATTAATCTTTCCTAACCCCAAATTATCTTTCCCGCAATTAATTCGAAGTTAATGGGCGAGTCCTAGAGTTAGCTAATCCCTTTGGAAATATTAAAGAACAAGAATAATTAAAGAAATAATAACTCACTTCATAATAAATAAAAATCGTTCAATACATAAGCACAACAAGATATTTAATCCACACTTTAAATATGAATGTTTCCATAAACAAGATTCAAGTGTTGGAATAAATACTACACACTTAGATATACAATACAAAGCAAGAAAATGAAGAAATGAGCATAAATGAGTAAGAAATTCTCAACCAAAAGCTTCAAATCTTCAAGACCCAAGTGTATGCGCAAGAACCCTAGTTTCCAAACTTGTTCTCTCTAGCCTAGGAACTGAAAAATAAGCCAAAAATATGTTTTACAAACGAGCTAGGTCGTGTATTAAATGATTTGGGGTCAGAATCATGAAATTCTAGAACTGCCCAGATTTCTGCCCAGATTTGTCAATCGCGATCGCGAAAAGAGGCCTGCGATTGTGAAGAGTTATGCTGTAAAGCATTGCGATCACAGACCAGATCACGTGTTCGCATAGAGCATTTGGGAGCAGTTGATCAGCCTCTTCTTCGCATTCGCAGATTTTGCCCTCCGTTCGCAATGTATTATTTTCTGGCCTTCCGCGATCGCATATCAATGTTAGCGATCACGAAGAGCATTATCTGATAGCAGTCATTTTTCCTCAATTAGCACATTTTGACTTGGTTTCTTCCGTATCTCTTCTAAATCACTTGATACCTGAAATATGCCAATAAACCTCAATAAATGCCTTAGTTTCTCAACAAAATCATCCAAAAGCCTAAGTATCAAGAAGAGATAAGTTGGTGAAATACCAACTTACCAAACCCCCAAACTTAAACTATTGCTTGTACTCAAGCAATTTAAAAACTAAGAACATCCTTCAATAAAATCATCAATTAAGCTCAATGGCATACCAAACATCATTTCAAGTAAAAAAGGTTCAAATTAAATACAATATAGTGACTTTGGTTGGTACCAATAATTAATCTAAAGCATATGAATCACCAACTTCTCACAAATTTCATTTCAATTAAAGTGATCAAACATCACATTAATCAAAGTCATGACACTAAAGCTTCAAAATTTGCCTCATTATCACAAATAATTTTTTTTTGTTCATTTCTCCCAATTGGAGATTGGATTAAGTTCACAACTCAAAAATTTCATGTGCCCTCACACTTAAGAGAGAATCCCAACTTATAAATTGCGATTTAAATACATATGGGATATTAAATGGAAAGAATTAACTCTCGCTCTCACAAAGATATTCAAATACACAAAAGTAGTGCCATAGGCTTGCCCTTCATGTATTTCTCCACTAATGTAGACACACTTAGTTCAAAATCAAGTAAGACTTAAAGGATTTGTAATGTAGGTTTTGGTTGAGGTAGGGCACAATTAGGATAAGAGTGACTCAAAACCTCCCTAAGCACTACACTTTGCAACAATTAAAGCACACTTCCTTCAAAAAAACATTTTTCATCCTTTCTTCACTTTTCATTCCATACTTAATCTTCCCTTTATTCACAACTCCTTATTTTTCCTCCCTTTTTTTTTTCTTTCTTACTCATCATATATATATATTAATTACCTTTCACCTTTTAAGCAAGTTTCATATCACAACTTTTCCAACCTTCACCCTCAAACTTAGGCTTTTAGCCTATGTTTACACTTTCAAAGTACTTAGAGATGTAGGGTTCCAAAAATAGGTCAATAAAGAACAAAGGGTTAAAGCTTGTAACATGGTTGCCAAAGATAAAAGTTTAAAGGCTCAAAAGGGGTTGACTAGGGAAAATATACATGGGTAGAAAATTTAAGGCACAATAACGGTCAAGAAAGACCTAACATCATTTTTTAAACCAAGTTAGTCTAGGATTTCGCCTTGAAGCATATTTCGGAAAAGTTCTAGACTACAAATAATGCAAAAAAACTCATACAAATCTTATCACACATGGCACATGCAAACTCGAGTAACATATAAATCCAAAATCCAATTAACACCAATGAACCAAAGAAAATCACATATAGTCTAAAAGGCTATTTAATGAATCAAAGAACTAAAAATAGAACCTAAAATCACAAGGATTATCACTTCAATCATTTTTTATTTTAAAGATCAAAACTTCATATGCTACAGTTTAAATCATGTTGGTACCAAACAAGCCACATGTTGGTTTGTGGACAAAAGATCACACCCAATAACCAATTTATTCACTACTAGCTATTAAACTAACTAGAGAAAAAAAATATTTACCTAAAAAAAAACTAAACAAGACTAATCCCTTAAGAAAGTTGTCACGCCATCCATCATAGGGAAAAGTCACCCGCTTCAATACAAATTAATTCCTTGGAAAAGAACCGCAGTATAAAGAAAAATCAAGGAGTTTCATTAATACTATTATGAAAAATAAAAACTAACAAGAAAATGCTAATGCTAACATGCTAGAATTAAACTACAAAATATTGCTAATAAACTACAGATGTCAACCAATCTACAAAAAATAAATGATCATGCTCCACATATATCCATCAGATATATACATCCATTATATATGAGCTACCCCCAACCTAAAGTATTGTATTGTCCCCAATGCAACTAAACAAAATAAGCTAAAATGAAAGAGGTGCTCCCTGAATTGCATCACTCAGAGCTGGAGGTACTGGGAACTGAGAGCTCCAAGTCATCCTCGTCACCATCATCTGATCCACAAAACTTCCTCAAGGTGTTCATCATCTTTGTCAAGAACTTGCTTTTCTTCTTTTGATGTTCTCTTTTCTTTCGCTGCTCCTCTCAATCTTACCCAATTTGGCTTTAATGGCCTGCTACTCCTTAGCAAGATATGACAAAGTTGGACCCTTTCCTTGGCCAGCTGGATCTGCAGATGCGCTCTCTCCAGACGGTCCAGAAGAGAGACCAACTATAAGCTGGCAGACTTGTGTCTTCATGCCATGGACCTGGCGAGAGATATACCTGAGTGTGAGAGGTCCCTGATCAAGTGGTACAATAGCAGTACAAGGCCCTGTGGCAGAATCGGGTATCTCAGTGATGGTGTCAGGACACTGTCCAAATGAAGGAGATGCTAAATCAATATTTCTTTTCTTCTGTGCATTCCCTGCTCCTTTTCTCAGCAATGGATGAATGATCTTCTCTAGGTTCTTTTCCTTCTCTGTAGGCCTCTTCTCCACCCCAGCCTCATAGCATAAATGAGTGACCAGGGATGGGAAGAATACACTCTTAGTCCTCTCTGCAACAACCTATGCTATCTTATCAATAATAAGCTGTCCCACATTTACTGGTGTGCCCTCTATGATTGCGCAAATCACCCTTGCCTTCTCAAGTATCACCTCAGTCTCATTACGTGAAGGCATGACTCGAGCAAAGATAATGGAGAGCCAAGTTTTGGCCTCGTCAGTGAATTCAGAAGACTCGATCCTTGAGTGATTTCTTATCCAGTTCGGCATATTTCCACCGTGCAAATGGTCTACAAACCACTGTGAGCCCAAGTCTTTAGCTCTATTCCTGTACACCTGGTTGTCAGCATTGGGAAGATTGTAATATGCATTTATCAGCTCAGGATCAAAGCGAACTTGTTTTCCCCTGACAGTAACAACGAAATCATTCTTGAAGTCTGTCTCTACAGCATTTGCATAAAATTCTCTTATCACTTTATGATTGGCTGTTCTTGGATCTTCCGCAAAGCAAATCCATCCACTCGATATTAATCTTCCATGGAACTTGGGCCATCGACCTTCAAGGTCGGTCAAGAGAATTCCTCTTTCTTTAGTCATACTTCTACACAGTTGTTTGTCGTAGCGGTGAGAACATCTTAATGATGAGAATATATCCCGATCAAAGTACTCCTCTTCGGAAACTTGTTCGACACATTCTTGAACATTTTCATTTGGTGCCGAATCCATTTTAGAGCTCAAAGTACCTACAAAAGGAGTAAACATGTTAAATACCTATATGTACACTTAAAGCATTGTGTTAGGATGTATTTAGGCTAAAGAAAGAGATCAAAAGGCCTTCAGATAAAAAATGGCGAAGCTACTATTTTGCTGCCCGGGCTTCAATGAATCGTGATCGCGGAACTGGGCATGCGATTGCGAAGAACAATTGGGTTTCCAGCTATAATAAAGCTACGCAATCACAGAAGTATATACGCGATTGCAATGTGCAACTTTGGTTCTCAGCAGAATTAGTCCTACGTGATCGCGGAATGGGCATCGCGAGGGTCTTCTTCCTCGCCCAGTAATAGTTCGTCTGGGCATTCCATCAAACAAGTTGTGTGCACCAATGTTTTGTTCATTTTTTCAGTCAATTGAGCACACATTTCACCCAAAAATCTTTCAACAATAAAACCCTCACACTAAACCAACCTCACCCAGCAAGCAAGAACATCTACAACACACAAGATTTCTATTTTAAAATTTCAACTCAAGCCCTAAAATCTCAAGAGTTTTTGCCATTTATCATTTCACACTAAGCAGCGGAGCAGAAGAAACAAAAAAAAATCCAAGAGATAGGAGAGAAATGCACATACCTTGAGAGTGATGGGTGAAAATTTTGCAATGGAATTGAAGCAAAAGGAGGATTTGAGATGATTTCCAGGGGTTAGGGGAGTCTGAGAAAGCCGTTTCTTTGTTTTGAGGCAAAGTGGGCGTTCTTTGTTATTTCCAATGTTTTAAGGTTTAGAACTTACCTGTTAAACGCGATCGCATGGATAAACCTGCGTTCACGTAAAACTAATTTACCAAAAAGATGCGACCGTGTTTCTTTTTCTGTGATCGCATAGGGATAGCAAAATTTTGCTTTTCGCAAATGCATAGAATTTTATGCGATCGCAGAGTGCAACAGTTTTCTGCAGTTTTCATCAGCTACTGCTTTTGGCTGCCCGGTCGCCCCGACCTGCTCAAATCAACTCCAAAAATTGTGAAACTTGGCAGATTAGTCAAAAATAATATAATAAGCTATTCTAAAAAAGAAAATTTAAAAAAACAATCGAAAATTTTGAAACCGATGGGTTGCCTCCCACCAAGCGCCGCATTTAATGTCGTGGCACGACGCAAATTAACTTTACCACTTTTCTCGCCACTTTGACGATATGAACTGGGTATCTAACTTGGAATCAAGCTTGTGACCAAGAGCGGTGGGGGGTGGTAAGTTGATGATCAAGCCAAACTTTAATTTCTTTATTGTGCGGTTCTTGGCTTTCATGTGAGGAATGTCATTTTGCATTCTTGTTCCCTCAAATCATAAGATGTATTGCCTTTGCCTTTCCTCCTCGCATTCCTTCATTGACTCGTGTAGTTCAATTCCCAATTTACCACACAATTCCAATGTTGAAAAATGCTTGGAATGTGACATCAAACTTCCAAATTGCAATTCTTCCCGGATTCTGACATCCTTTTTTTCCCCGAACTAGAGTCCTTTTCAACCATATCTTCAAATTTTTTTGTTGACTCTAATTCCATATTTTTCTTGGCATCACCAACACTCATGGAATCGGTTGGCGGATGTTTAATTATTGATTCCTCAAAATAAAGCTCACTTTCTTCCTCGGAGTTGGACTCTTCTTGACCTCTTTCCACACTTTCAAGTTGATAGGCATAATGAGCCTCAATCAATGATTTTATTTGATCTTCCAAAGTGCGGATAGTCTCATCATTTTGATGTAGTAATTTTTTTAAGTCCCCGAGTACCAAGCTTTGCCTCTCCTCATTTTCAAGAGTGGCCTCCAACATGAGCATCATCCTCTCATTTTTAGCATTTGAGAGTTCTTCTAGGTTTTGATCAATGTCACGACCCAAACTAACCCCTGTCGTGATGGCGCCTATCGTGGAACTAGGCAAGCCGACTCATTTCCAAAATAAACCGATGTTTTTATTTCAAAGATAATTTCAATGTTATTTAACATAAAAACGTTCATAAAGGAGTTCAAATCAAAATAAAAGTGCGGAAGGAAAAGCCCGATATCGGGGTGTCACTAGTCATGAGCATCTACTACAATCTGTCTAATAATATCAAGGCTAACTCAGCCTGGAAAATAGCTAAATACAACTAGAGGAAGATAAGAAGGAGAAGAGTAGGGGTTGCGGTCGCCAAGCAGCTACCTTGCTATCCCCAAGAAAATCTGCAACCAAAATAATCAACAACCGCTACCGTGTCCAGCTACACCTGGATCTGCACACAAGGTGCAGGGAGTAACGTGAGTTCGCCAACTCAGTAAGTAAAAACAATAAATAAAGAATGAGCAGTAGTGACGAGCAATAAAGCATATAACGTTCATATCAGGAAATCTCAGTAAAATACCACATGCTTTTAAAATTAGGGTTTGAATCAAAATATCTCGTTTAAACCCAGTTCCAGTAAAAATCATTTAAAGATATTTTTCAACAGTTTTCAAATAGAAGAAAAATGCAAAGGTGAGCAAAAAAAAAAGATGAAATCATAAATAGCCCCTCGGGCAAAACATCACTCATTTACAGCCCCTCGGGCAAACCTCACAGTCACTCGTGCCACTCGGGCATACCTCACAATCACTCTTGCCACTCGGGCATACCTAATAATCACTCATGCCTCCCAGTCACTCAACACTCGGCACTCTCACTCAGTAGGTACCTGCGCTCACTGGGGTTGTGTACAGACTCCGGAGGGGCTCCTTCAGTCCAACCGCTATAATCTGCACGGACAACTCACGTGCTGCACGGACAACTCACGTGCTATAATAATAAAGTATGCTGCAGGCAGGCAACCCCAATCCACACTTATCCTCACAATCAGGCCCTTGGCCTCACTCAGTCATAAACCTCTCAAGCCACTCGGGCATTTCAGTAAAACAGGGCATTCGGCCCTAAACATTTATATGCATCAAAGTAGAGTCATAAAACCGAGTTATGCGTTAAACAAGTATAAACATGACTGAGTATAGATTTTCAATCGAAAACAATGAGAGGATGGTAAGAAAAAGCCCCTAAGGGTCCAAACAGCACTGGCGCAAGGCCCGAACATGGAATTCAGCCCAATTTATAGAAACTCTTTCTAAATTATATAAGTATCATATAGTTTCAACAAAGCATGCAACTTTACAGTTGCTACGGGACGGGCCAAGTCACAATCCCCAACAGTGCACGCCCACACGCCCGTCACCTAGAATGTGCGTTACTAAAAATAGTAGAATGATACAAAATATGGAGTTTCGTACCCTCAGGACTAGATTTACAATCGTTACTTACCTCAAAACGGTCAAATCTCTACCCCGCAATGCTCTTGCCTCTGGACTCGGCCTCCAAATGCTCCAAATCTAACCACAATCAGTACAATTCCATCAATATATGCTAATGGAATGAATTCCACAAGAAAAGCTACAAAATTAGACCAAACCTGAAATTTGCTCAAACCCGGCCCTGGGCCCATGTCTCGAAATCCGACAAAATTTATAAAACTAGAAAGCTCATTCACTCACGAGTCTAACCATACCAAATTCATCAAAATCCGACATCGTTTGGTCCTTCAAATCCTTAAATTACTTCTCCAAAAATCTCAAGCCATAACCCCTCATTTTCACTAATTACAATGATTAAACAACATTCAAACACCAAATTACCCTCGAATTCAAGCCTAAGAACTTCTAAATTTTCAAATTCGGCAACTGATCCAGAAACCAACCAAACCACGTCCGAATGACTTCAAATTTTTCACACACGTCAAAAATGACACTACGAACCTACTCCAACTTTCGGAATTCCATTCCGACCCCGATATCAGATTTTTCACTGCCGACCGAAATCGCTAAAATTTCCAATTTTGCCAATTCAACCCTAATTCTTCCACGAACCTCCAAATCACATTTCGGACACACTTCTAAGTCCAAAATCATCTAACGGAGCTAACAGAACCATCAGAATTCAAATTCGAGATCGTTTACACATAGGTCAACATCCAGTTGACTTTTCCAACTTAAGGTTCTAAATAAGAGACTAAGTGTCTCATTCCACTCTGAAACCACTCCGGGCCCGAACCAACTAATCTGATATATCATAATATAGCTTAAGAGCATAAAGAAAATAGAAGTGGGGGAAACGGGGCTATAACTCCCGAAACGACCGGCTGGATCGTTACATCCTCCCCCACATAAACATACGTTCATCCTCAAACATGCCGAGAGTTGTTCCAAAAGCCAAGAAATGGATGTGTAACTTTCCCATGCACATTCTCGGGGTTGATCCCATGCCATCCTATCTCATACAGGTCCGATAGCACAACATAATTGAAATTCTTCAATTCAACCTAGCACACAAGCCTTCGAATCAAATTTCCGACATCTGAAATTTCTTATAAGATTAGAAGTTCGCATCTACATACCGTATAAGTCTAAACAAGCTCTACCAAAAGCTGTAACCATAACTCAAATACTCAAATTCAAATACCGCATAGCTCGAATGCTCGAAGCAATGATTTCAAATCACAGTATCAACTCAAATCAACCCAGTGCTGGTAATAAACCTCATATCAGACAAAATCTCATTATAAAACCTTCGTACACTGCAGATGATGAAAGAAACATACCGAATTCATAACCATTCATTATACCGACAGGTCATGGAGCTCCCGTTCCTCCTACAAGAACTATAGCCAATTTCAAAGCCGACTTCCGATATTATCCTCCCAATTATACCACAATCAAATCTGATAGCATCCATTCTAGGCACAATGACCTCGTCTCATCCAACACGACCACTCATGACCCGTGCAATCCGTGCACCAGATAGTAAAATTCCAAATGTACTCAATTGTAGCAATGACCCAAACAGGAGAACCATTCCGCAAGCTCGATGAGTACCACCCCGACGCAATGCTAATAACCCATCACACACCGCAGAACCATAACACCCGAATGTTACACGAGGAATCATATTTCCACATAACTCTGCTGCAATACGCGGCCCTATCCAAATACTGATCCATATGAAACACCTCAAGCCGCCCTGCTAAAATCAATAACCATGCACAATTCGACAGCACGTACCCAAAGTGCATTACCATAACCACGGAGAAGCAAATGACACCATGCCACATAAAACCCGAAAGAACATAACCAATACGTCATCAACCAAGCAATATCCAATACTATTCTCGCTCAAATTCCGCTATAAGGCCACAATAGAACTGCACCATATTTGCATATAACCAACGAATCACAACTCCTTGTAGCATAGAAGAGTAACTCACAGATCATTTCAGAACACGAATTAGCTTCACATCAACCAAATGGCACATACTTCAATAATAGCAGTATAGAGCCAATCAATCCAGCTCGGTGTAGAATATACATCCTAATTGGGCCTACCAATGGGCCCCAAATCAACTATGGTCAGCCACCAATAGATAAACAACCTACAAAAGTCCACAGTGACGGAATCATAACACCTTCTATCATCTGGCTAGCTCCGGCCACAACTTCACAGTCCACAACCATGAAACAATCTGCTCCTGAGAGCTCCCAATCTCCAATTCCATAGAACACATGAATCACCATATTTGATTCCATCTCCACCGCCTGAATTCCTAACACCTCTCTCATACACAATCATCCCACTAGAAATACTTTAAAATTCTTCCGTTCCACCTGGCAAAAATTTGAATATCAATAGTTGATCAACCAGGAGAGTGCCGCAATACCAGCGAAGTACCCATAAATCAAAACACACTGCCCCTTCTGAAATGTACACTCTCATCAAGCTATACCAGATAGTAATATCATTCACCTAGTCATCAGAAACCATTCATGCTGCCTAAGAATTATGTCCTTCCCTTCAAAACTGAATTGTGACCTTGTACATGTAAATCCTATTCCCGCACAACACACCACATCTAATATGCCATCATGTGACAAGCATAAGAATTCCATTATCAACTCTGAGTCACTAGCAAATTACATACCTTATTAGTAAGAAACCTCTTTCTTGCTTCTTTTCTAGGAGGAAATCATAACACACAACACGTTTCGTACATTGGTAGAAAATATCCGGTTCAGACCATGGTAAAATCCATCATGAACACTTTGAAATTCATTTTCACATAACCAAGCTATCTGAACTGAATTTCTCTAACTCCACCAAGCCACACAGGCTGCCAAATTCGAGAGCATTGCCACGAAACACCTGTAGATACTAGCCACATCATAAGTACCCAAAGAACCAATCATACCTATTACTGTGCTAACCGAACCTACTACTAAGCTGTCCTATTCCTCCAAGTTCTTTCCAAATTGCCTTCAAATTGCTACTTTTTCCTTGTTAGAACACTATTATCCTTAACTAAAACTTACCCCACGAACTCTAGCATAGAATCACGCCGCTCTAAGGCTTATAAGCTGCCGAATTCCCTTTTTATGTATCCCAAAGGTTCCACAACCAAAAATGCTTACTTCGAAGAGACTTTATGTGAACCTAAAACTGTTTCCTTTACCTTCTTGATACTGAAATGCATAATTCACAATGATATAAGATGCCATGAGTCTCAACACCGTTCAGTGCAACTCCCAGTTTTCTAGCCATATTTATAAATCTTGAATCCATTGGAACCATTCTCGAGAGTCATCCACTCTACTCAAATCTCGAATTAACCGACCAAATGGACCGAAACGACCTGTGCCCCATTAACACACCAACACCCAAGGGAATAAAGAGTAACGCACACTCCTATGCAACCGAGCAAATTCCCGCTCCATGTATACTACATTCTCTGTGAATAACCACTCAATTATTTTATGGTCCTCCTTTAACCATAGAGTGTAATACAACTTGTGTCCAGAAATTCCTTTACCCGAGTCATCCTCGATCTCGACCTCTGCAAGTCATAACTGATTCACCGGTATACCCCGAACCGAAACTTATACGACCCATAACCGTGCAATCAACTCGTCGATAGCAGACTCCCCCACTTAGTCTTAAGCTGCAATTATATAAAATTAGAACCCGTAAGGATTTCTCCTTCTCAATTACCAAGGTCTCGCACCGTTAACCTGCCAGACTTCTCGAAGTCTTTTATTAAGCCTTTCATCAACATTCTGAATCTCCAGCCAAAATCACACACGCGACCTCCTACCGGGTAGCAAGTAATATTCCTCACAAAAGCTTTATTAACATCATGCCACCGCTAGCCGCACACAGGAGATAACCCACATGTGGAATTTCTTACCGACATCTTCCAATGACACTGCACTGAGTGCAACGACCACTAAATCTGTAAATTCTCCTGAGTTCATGATCTCCCACCATTTGTATAAGTCTGCACTTTCCCTATTGACATCAACTGTACGTCAACAATATCTTCCGAACTCAAGTTATATTGCACCTGACACGATAATCAGATCTTCTTGCCTCTATTCATTTCAAACACACTCCTTTCTGCCAAATTCAATTTTCCTTTGTACATTAATCATCACTCCATATAGAGTCTGCAGGCCGATTCACATACTAACACGATTCCAAACCATTCTATGCTTTCTCAAGGCGCACGACTACCCTACTAGTGAATTCATATGCTAATCTGCCACTTTTACTTCGGTTAAATCATCTCCTCTAAGAAACTTCTCAACCTCTACTTCTCTTACTTGACCTGGTAGTACTTCAACCACCATGAAACACTTCCCGTCATGTCTTCCCTCATACTTTGCTACCTAACTGTTGCATCAAATCGAAATGTATCTCTATCGCACCTGAACCAATAAAATATTACCGACTCTAAGTCTCTTCGAAGATCATCTTTCTTGAGCCATCAACATAAAAATACCCATTCGCAACCACAATTACTACACAATAACTTACTCTTCTTGAGTCTAAACTTATTGACAAGACATGAGAATTTAATTTGCCCCAAAATTTAAGAACGTGAAAGATCCTTCAAAACATTGACACTCAAGACCGTACGTCACATCAAAACAAAAATCAAGCGCCCAATGGCCTTCCTTTACATTTCAAGGAAACACTTCTCGTCACATTCAAATCGTCTTAACACATCCCGCAGTTACATCATACTCATCACAAAGCCATTCCACCGCTCATCGAGCCACGAATTTCACTCTTACGGGCATTACCGGACATATAAGTCCAAATGTATAGGTTACAACTGAAGCTACCGAGCCAAAACTACGGTTTAAACCTAGCCTCAAGTCCTCCAGACTAGCCCATCACCAAAACACATAATACATACCTCGAACCTCGTTCATAGAATCACAAGCCGGCGATGCACAACTGATACCGAGCGCTCATATGCGCATACGAAAGCGTAGAAGGAATTCAAAGAGTTATGTTTCAAGCTGAATCAATTTCGCACGATAGAATACCAGAAAGTGAAATTTTTCTAAGGGTTCTGCAGCCTCTCGAAGATAAATACAGACGTCTTCGTACTGATCCGCAAGATTCTACTAAACCCGCTCATGACTAGTGAGACCTATGTAACCTAGGCTCTGATACCAATCTGTCACGACCCAAAATAACCCCTGTCGTGATGGCGCCTATCGTAGAACTAGGCAAGCTAATTCATTTCCAAAACAAACTAATGTTTTCATTTCAAAGATAGTTTCAATGTTATTTAACATAAAAACCTTCATAAATGAGTTCAAATCAAAATAAAAGTGCGGAAGAAAAAAAAAATAAATATGAGCATCTAGTTATGAGCATCTACTACAATCTGTCTAACAATATCAAGGTTAACTCAGCCTGGAAAATAGCTAAATACAACTAGAGAAATATAAGAGGGAGAAGAGCAGGGGCTGCGATCGCCAAGCAGCTACCTTGCTATCCCCGAGAAAATCTGCAACCAAAATAATCTACAACCACTACTGTGTCCAGCTACACCTAGATCTGCACACAAGGTGCATGGAGTAACATGAGTATGCCAACTCAGTAAGTAACAACAATAAATAAAGTCTGAGCAGTAGTGATGAGCAATAAAACATATAACATTCATATCAGGAAATCTCAGTAAAATACCAAATGCTTTTAAAATCAGGGTTTGAATCAAAATATCTCGATTAAACCCAGTTCCAGTAAAAATTATTTAAAGATATTTTTCAATAGTTTTCAAACAGAGAAAAAATGAAAAGGTGAGCAAAAAAAATGATGAAATCATAAACAGCCCCTCGGGCAAAACATCACTCATATACAGCCCATCGGGCAAACCTCACAGTCACTCGTGCCACTCGGGCATACCTCACAATCACTCTTTCCACTCGGGCATACCTCACAATCACTCATGCCTCCCAGCCACTCAGCACTCAGCACTCGCACTCAGTATATACCTGCGATCACTGGAGGTGTGTACAGACTCCGGAGGGGCTCCTTCAGCCTAATCGCTATAATCTGCACGGACAACTCACGTGCTATAATAATAAATTATGCTGCAAGCGGGCAACCCCAATCCACACTCATCCTCACAATCAGGTCCTCGGCCTCACTCAGTCATAAACCTCTCAAGCCACTCGGGCATGGGCATTTTAGTAAAACAGGGCATTCGGCCCAAAATATTTATATGCATCGAAATAGAGTCAAAAAACTGAGTTATGTGTTAAACAAGTATAAACATGACTGAGTATGGATTTTCAATCGAAAACAATGGGAGGATGGTAAGAAAAAGCCCCTAAGGTTCCAAACAGCACTGGCGCAAGGCCCGAACATGGCATTCAACCCAATTTGCAGAAACTCTTTCTAAAATATATAAGTATCATATAGTTTCAACAAAGCATGCAACTTTACAGTTGCTACGGGACGGGCCAAGTCACAATCCATAACAGTGAACACCCACACGCCCGTCACCTAGCATGTACGTCACTAAAAATAGTAGAATGATACAAAATTCGGGGTTTCGTACTGTAATGACTCGGCCGGTCATTTCGAGAGTTATAACCCTGTTTTCCCTATTCCTACTTCTTTTTGTATTATTCAGCTATATTATGTTATATCGGGTTAGTTGGTTCGAATTCGGAAGGAACTCGGGATAAAATGAGACACTTAGTCTCATAATTGAAAATTTTAAGTTAAAAAAGTGGACCGGATATGGACCTATATGTAAACGACCTCGGATTTGAATTTTGATGATTTCAATAGCTCCGTATGGTAATTTTGGACTTAGGAGCATGTCCGGAATATTATTTGGAAGTCCGTAGAGGAATTAGGCTTGAAATGCCGAAAGTTTTATTTTTGAGAAGTTTGACCGGGGGTTGACTTTTTGATATCGGGGTCGAAATCTGATTCTAAAAATTGGAATACCTCTGTTATGTCATTTAGGACTTGTGTGCAAAATTTGAGGTCAATCGGACGTTATTTGATAGGTTCCGGAGTTGTTTGTAGAAATTAGAAATTTCAAAGTTCATTAGGCTTGAATTGGGGTGTAATTCATGGTTTTAGCATTGTTTGAGGTGAGTTGAGGATTTGACTAAGTTCGTATGATGTTTTAGGACTTGTTGGTATATTTGGTTGAGGTCCCGAGGGCCTCGGGTGAGTTTCGGATGGTTAACGGATCAAAAATTGAACTAGAACAGCTGCTGCAATTTCCTTCTGTTGGGAATTGCTTCTGCCCAGAAATCGAGCCCAGATCAAGCTCAGGGTCGAGGGCCACGATCGAAGCCCAGATCGAGCTCAGGGTCGAGGGCCACGATCGAAGCCCAGATCGAGCACAGAGTCGAGGGCAACGATCGAAGGCACGATCGAGCTCCGGATCGAGAACCAGGATCGAGGGGAAGGACCGAGGACCAGGATCGAGGACCTCGATCGAAGGCCAAGATCGAGGGCCAAGATCGAGGCAGAACCGAGGATGTCTGGGCAGAATTATAAAAACAGGAACTTCGTCCCATTTGCCATTTTTGACAAATTGGAGCTTGGGAAGAGGCGATTTTTGATATATTTTCAAGGAAAACTTGAGGTAAGTCTCTTGTGATCATTTCTAATCCATAATATTGAATTATCATCGAGTAATCCGACTAGATTACATGATTTTGAGGCGTAAATCAGAGATTGAAACTTAGAAATTTGGAAATTAGATTTGTAGATTTGAGGGTCGAGTTGAGGTTGGATTTTGGTAAATTTGGTATGGGTAGACTCGTGGTTGAATGGGCTTTCGGATTTTGTAACTTTTGTTGGGTTCCAAGACATGGGCCCCACAGGCGAATTTTGAGCCAATTTCGGGTTGTGGTCTAATTTTGAAGCTTTTCTTGTGGAATTCATTCCATTAGCGTATATTGATGGTATTATACAGATTGTGAATAGACTTGGAGCACTTGGAGGCCGAGTCCAGAGGCAAGAGCATTGCGGGGTAGAGATTTGACCGGTTTGAGGTAAGTAACGATTGTAAATCTAGTCCTGAGGGTATGAAACCCCGGATTTTGTATCATTCTACTATTTTTAGTGACGCACATGCTAGGTGACGGACGTGCGGGCGTGCACTGCTGGGGATTTGTGACTTGGTCCGCCCCGTAGCAACTGTAAAGTTGCATACTTTGTTGAAACCATTGATACTTATATGATTTAGAAAGATTTTATGTAAATTGGGCTGAATGCCATGTTTGGGCCTTGCGCCAATGCTGTTTGGACCCTTAGGGGCTGTTTCGTATCATCCTCTCACTGTTTTCGATTGAAAATATCTATACTCAGTCATGTTTATACTTGTTTACTGCATAACTTAGTTTTATGACTCTATTTGATGCATATAAATGTTTTAGGCCGAATGCCCTGTTTTACAGAAATGCCCGAGTGGCTTGATTTGCGAGGACGAGTGTGGATCGGGGCTGCCCGCCTGCAGCATACTTGTGACTGAGTGAGGCCGAGGGCCTGATTGGCGAGGATGAGTTTGGATCGGGGCTGCCCGCCTGCAGCATACTTTATTATTATCGCACGTGAGTTGTCCGTGCAAATTATAGCGCTTAGGCTGAAAGAGCCCTCCGGAGTCTGTACACACCCCCAGTGAGCGCATGTACCTACTGAGTGCGAGTGCCGAGTGCCGAGTGCTGAGTGACTGGGAGGCAAGAGTGATTGTGAGGTATGCCCGAGTGGCAAGAGTGATTGTGAGGTATGCCCTAGTGGCATGAGTGACTGTGAGGTTTGCCCGAGTGGCTGTTTATGATTTCATCATTTTTGCTCACCTTTACATTGAGCCTTTGTTTGAAAAACTATTGGAAAATAAAAATGATTTTTATTGGAACTGGGTTTAAACGAGATGTTTGATTCAAATCCTGATTTTTAAGAGCATGTGGTATTTTACTGAGATTTCCTGATATGAACGTTATATGCTTCATTGATCGTCACTACTGCTCAGTCTTTATTTATTGTTGTTACTTACTGAGTTGGCGTATTCACGTTACTCCCTGCACCTTGTGTGCAGATCCAGGTGTGGCTGGACACGGTAGCGGTTATTAAGTGTTCTGGTTGCAGATTTTCTTGGAGATAGCAAGGTAGCTGTTTGGCGATCGCAGCCCCTGCTCTTCTCCCTCTTATCTTCCTCTAGTAGTATTTAGCTATTTTTCCAGGTGAGTTAGCCTTGATATTGTTAGACAGATTATAGTAGATGCTCATGACTAGTGACACCCCGGTGTCGGGCGTTTCTTTTTCGTACTTCTGTTTTTCTTTAATTTGAAATCTTTAAATCGAGGTTTTTATATTAAATAACCTTTAAATTATCTTTGAAATGAAAATATGATTTTGTTTTGGAAATGAGTCGGCTTGCCTAGTTCCACAATAGGCGCCATCACGACAGGGGGTTAGTTTTGGGTCGTGACAGATTGGTATCAGAGCCTAGGTTACATAGGTCTCACGAGTCATGAGCGGGTTTAGTAGAGTCTTGCGGATCGGTACGGAGACGTCTGTACTTATCTTCAGGAGTCTGCAGAACCTTTAGGAAACTCCATATTCTTGAATTCTTGTCGTGCGAATCTGTTGATTCTAGTAACTAAACATCTGTTGTTTCATTCTCTCACAGTGGTGAGGAATCGTGCTACCGGCCAGGATGGCCAGCTACCAGTATCACCAGCCAGAGCCGCGAGAGGCCGAGGCCGCGGTAGAGGCCGTGGTAGGGGCAGAGGTGCAACCCGTACAGCAGTTGGGGCAGTACCTACAGATCCACCGGTTGTCCCAGATCAGGACCAAGTTCCAGTTGTTGATGCACCAGCTCAGGCACCACATATGCCTATTGTGATTCCAGGCCTTCAAGAGGCCTTAGCTCAGATTCTGACAGCGTGTTTTGGCCTTGCTCAGGCGGTCTCTATTTCGACGGCCGCAACCACTTCTCAGGCCAGGGGAGGCACTCAGACTCCCATCGCTCGCACACCCGAGCAGGTTATTCAGGGACTTCAGACACCAGAGGCACCACCAGCCCATCTGGTTGCTATTGCTCAGGATTATGTGTTTCCTGCTATGCCTGAGGATGATCAGCGTAGGTTGGAGAGGTTTGGGAGACTTCAGCCACCACCTTTCAGTGGCACAGAGAGAGATGATGCTCAGGACTTTTTGGACAGGTGTCAGAGGATACTCCGTACTGCTGGTATTTTGGAGACTTGTGGGGTCTCGTTCACTACCTTTCAGTTTTATGGGGCTGCACTCAGATGGTGGGAGACTTACGAGAGGCGTAGGCCTGTTGGCGCAACACCCCTTACTTGGCAGCAATTCTCCGTGGTCTTTTTAGAGAAGTTCGTGCCTCAATCTCGCAGAGAGGAGCTGCGTAGACAGTTTAAGCGGCTACGCCAGGGTGATATGTCTGTGACGCAGTATGAGATGCGGTTCTCCGAGTTGGCTCGTCATGCTATCTGGTTGGTTCCCACGGACAGAGAGAGGATCATGAGGTTTATTGATGGCCTCACTTATCAGCTACAGTTCCTCATGACCAGGGAGTGAGTTTCGGGTGCTACCTTTGATGAGGTTGTCGACATTGCTCGGCAGATTGAGATGTGAGGTATGCCCGAGTGGCAAGAGTGATTGTGAGGTATGCCCGAGTGGCAAGAGTGATTGTGAGTTATGCCCGAGTGGCACGAGTGACTATGAGGTCTGCCCGAGTGGCTGTTTATGATTTCATCATTTTTGCTCACCTTTGCATTGAGCCTTTGTTTGAAAAACTATTGGAAAATAAAAATGATTTTTATTGGAACTGGGTTTAAACGAGATGTTTGATTCAAATCCTGATTTTTAAGAGCATGTGGTATTTTACTGAGATTTTCTGATATGAACTTTATATGCTTCATTGCTCGTCACTACTGCTCAGTCTTTATTTATTGTTGTTACTTACTGAGTTGGCGTACTTACGTTACTCCCTGTACCTTGTGTGCAGATCCAGGTGTGGTTGGACACGGTAGCGGTTATTGAGTGTTCTGGTTGCAGATTTTCTTGGAGATAACAAGGTAGCTGTTTGGCGATTGCAGCCCCTGCTCTTCTCCCTCTTATCTTTCTCTACTTTTCCAGGCTGAGTTAGCCTTGATATTGTTAGATAGATTATAGTAGATGCTCATGACTAGTGACACTCCGATGTCGGGCTTTTCTTTTTCGCACTTCTATTTTTCTTTGATTTGAACTCTTTAAATGGAGGTTTTTATGTTAAATAACCTTGAAATTATCTTTGAAATAAAAATATCGTTTTGTTTTGGAAATGAGTCGGCTTGCCTAGTTCCACGATAGGCGCCATCACGACAGGGGGTTAGTTTTGGGTCGTGACACGTACCCTCAGGACTAGATTTACAATTGTTACTTACCTCAAACCGGTTAAATCTCTACCCCGCAATGCTCTTGCCTCTGGACTCGGCCTCCAAATGCTCCAAATCTAACCACAATCAGTACCATTCCATCAATATATGCTAATGGAATGAATTCAAATCCGAGATCATTTACACATAGGTCAATATCCGATTGACTTTTCTAACTTAAGGTTCTAAATAAGAGACTAAGTGTCTCATTCCACTCCGAAACTACTCCGGGCCCAAACCAACTAATCTGGTATATCATAATATAGCTTAAGAGCATAAAGGAAACAGAGATGGGGGAAACGGGGCTATAACTCCCGAAACAACCGGCCGGGTCGTTACAATCAAGTGCGAAGGAAGGATTTTTGGCGTCCACATCTAAGGAAGGTTCTTGGCTATCATTCACTTCCGAGGCTTTTTGGACATCTAAAGCTTCAAGCATTTCTCCCATTTGTAAGTTCAACCTTTCAAGCACCAAATCATTTTGGAGATTAGTTTCCAAAAGCTCCTCCAAGTCATTTTGCTCTTTGTTTCCTCCATCAAGTAGGCATTCTAACATGAGCTTAAACTCTCCATTTTGACCATGCTCAATTTCTTCCACTTCCATATCCCTATAATTTTCATCACAAAAAATAGAATCATCAAAGCGGGGGCTTGGGGAAAGGAAGGACAAATAAGCACAATTATCCCGATGACCATTTTGACGACCACACTTATCATAAATACTCCACTCATGGGTTTGAAATTGTGCGCACAATGCACCCCCGGGAGAATTTAAACAATTTTGCCATGAGTGTGGTCCTCCACAATAGGGACAAGTGTCATCAAAGTATGAACAATTACCATCCGACCAATTTTCATTTCATGATGCCATTTTTCAAAAACTAAGAAAATAAACAAGAAACAAACAAGAAGATAAATAACGATAAGAAAATAAATACACAAATATTCACAAGTTTGAACCAAAGCACTTACGCTTACTTCTCAAATAACCTAAATACGCCAAATTGTTCCCCGACAACGATGCCAATTTTGATGACGTCCAAATCCACTACTAAAAAGTAAATGGATACGGTCGCATGTAATATAATTTACCCAACTATGAGTCGGGGTCGAATCCCACAGAGAATAATATATAGGCGATTAGGAATGTAAGAGAATTATCACTTATTATGCAATGCCAAACACTTAGAATGGTTGTGGAGAAAATATTATAGCTATGGTAAAATGTAAACTAACCTAGAAAGCAAGTAAAATAATCAATGGCTGCAAGTATAGATGCATCGGGAATTACACTCAAGTAATGATCCAATGTATTTCACGATTTTACAAATATGAGCGAGTTTATGTTAATTAGCCTCGGGCAATAATTCTATATTAGCTTCTTCCGAAGACTAACAAGACTTCTTAATTGAATTATCCCTAAAATAATTAGGAGATTCACAGATTTTGCCCTGCGTTCGCAATGTATTATTTCCTGGCCTTCCGCGATCGCATATCAATGTTCGCGATCGCGAAGAGCATTATCTGGCAACAACCATTTTTACTCAATTTAGCACATTTTGACTTGGTTTATTTCGTATCTCTTCTAAATCATTTGATACCTGAAATATGCCAATAAACCTCAATAAATGCCTTAGTTTCTTTACAAAATCATCCAAAAGCTTAATTATCAAGAAGAGATAAGTTGGTGAAATACCAACTTATCACTTCTTCGTCACTCATCACTAGGTAAGTGATTTCTTAATATTGTGAGTTAAATACATGAAATATACATGGATTTGAGCATGGGAATTTATAAAAATTTGAGATTTTGGTAGGAAACCTAGAAATTGGTATTTTTAGATTTTGACCACGAAATTGGACATGGAATTTAGAATAAATTATATATTTGAGTTCGTGGTGTTATGGATACAGTTTAACCTCGAAAATATTTGAAATCCGGTCATGTGGACCCGAGGGTTGATTTTATTAACTTTCGAGCGGAGTTTAAAATTTTTATAAATTATTAAATTGTAAGCATTGAAGTATATTTTGATTGAATTACACATGATTTGACTAGTTTCGAGACGTTTGGCTTTGAGTCGAGGTGTTAGAGAGGCGTTGGAGCCGGTTATGGAACTTCAGAGCGAGGTAAGTCTCCTGTCTAACCTTGTGAGGGGGAAATTACCCCTAGGTGATATTTATTGTTATGTGAAACTAGTTGTGGGTGCTACGTACGCATGAGGTGACGAGAGTCCGTACGTAGATAAAGCATGTTTATGTCCGGGTAGACTAAGGACCTTATCATGTAATATTTGAATTATTTGAACTCATTCTGATGGCTTAATTAATTGAAGTTATAATTAAAATTGATTTAGAAATAAATATGTGTATACTAGACCGAGCCTTAACACCTTGAGTTGTGGGTGAGTTATTTGAGAAACGGTAAAGATTATATTCTTTTTATGCTCATTCACTGTATTGTAAATACTTGTCTCGTAATTCGGTAACTTTCTTCCTTTCCTGTGTAGCGGGCCGAATGCCTCGACAGTATAATATATGCATCTATGGTTCGTGCCGCTCGACCCTCGGCAATGTACATATTATTCTGGACTGAGCCGAACGACCTCGACAAAATCGTGCGTCATATCGCTAGAAGTCCAAATATTCCCGTGATAATCTTTCTACTGATGCCCGACATTTTATATGGTATTCCTTATTTGTTTGACATACATACTTGGTATTTTTTGAGTTGTTAAGGTAGAATACAAGATCGAGAAATTTATACTTTAAAAAAAGTATCTGGAAGAATATGTAATTTACAAATTTACCCCACTATCGCTGTGCACTTCATATCTGTTATGAATTATTATATTATTTAATTGGACCTCTAGTAAGTGTCGATGTCAACCCCTCGTCACTACTTCTCCGGGGTTAGGTTAGATACTTACTAGGTACGCGTTGATTTACATACTGTAGTAAATGTGCAGGATCTGACAAGTTCCTTTGGTGATCATCTTGGCGCGTGGGTGCACCTATTGAGGAGACTTTATGTGAGCCGCATTCCAGGCTATATGTCGCAGTCCACCGAGTCTCCATAGTTTTGTTTATTTTACCCTGTCTTATTTACATCCTGGACATATATTGTATTATTATTGTACTCAGAAAATGCTCATGTACTTGTGACACCGAGTTTTGGGGTATGCTAGTTGATGCTTACGGTTCTGTATATAATCATCGCCTTTCATTTCTCTTATAAACTATAATTTTCATACATTTCTATAGATTTAAAAGTGTAAATTTTCTTTTCTTATTAAAATTTGTAATTTCTAAAGTAATAAACTGAGTAATTAAATTGATAAACCACCGTTGGTTTGCTTGACGACAGCGTTAGGCGCCATCATGATCTATAGTGGAATTTGGGTCGTGACAGGAATTGGATTAAATCAAGAACTTGTATTCAAAGGGCAGGTGATACTCGCCAGGGTTCACATTTTAAGACAATGTGTAATTTTATTAGTTTATTTTCATCAATTGTTCATGTACTTGGAGTTCTTACAATTGAGGGTTCAAATTATCATGAAAGATCAATGACAAAAAGTCTAGTGGATAACATAAGATCATATGAGGTTGTCTATATGTTTCATTTAATGTTGAAAGTGTTAGCACTTACATATGATTTAAATATTACTTTGCAAAAAAAAAGATCAAGATATTGTAAGTGCCATGAAGCTTGTTGGTTTTGCAAAGAGACAATTGCAAGTTATCAGAGAACCTGGATGGAATTCTTTGGTAGAAGACGTCTCTTTATTTTGTGTCAAGCATGATATTGTAATCCCCGAAATAGATATGAATTATTCTCGTGGAAAGTCGTAGCGTAAGAAATCAAGTGTTATATATTCTTATCATTTGCGTGTAGAGGTTTTCTCTACTGTTATTGATTTGCAACTTTCAAATTTTAACAGTCGTTTTAGTGAAGTGAATACTGATCTACTTCTTGGTATGGCTAGTTTGAGTCCAGATAATTCTTTTGCAAATTATGATAAAGACATGATTATGAAACTTGCAACACACTATCCGAATGAGTTCACTAATTCTATGCTTGAGGATCTTGGTTTTGAGCTTGACATCTATATTGACTATGTGCGAGAGGCGGGCAATGAATTCTTTTACTTGAAAAGCCCCGGAGATCTTTCAGAGACATTGGTTAAAACAAATTTGCGCATGACTTGGAGACTTGTTTAATTTCTTGTGAAGTTAAGTTTGATATTGCATGTCGCTACTGCAACGGTAGAAAAATAGCTTTTTCTTTGATGAAGTACGTTAAAAGTGACTTGCGAAGCAGAATTGGTGATGAATTTTTGAATGATTGTTTAGTTTGTTATATAGAGGATGAAGTATTTGAAAGTGTACCTAATTGTGCGATTATTGATCATTTTCCAAACTTGACAAGTGGTCGAGTACAATTGTAATGACAATATTTATATTTATATGTTGTCTTTAAATATTTTGTTATTTTATAAATATACGCTGAATATTGATACTTGTTCCTTAATTCGGCTATTATGATATATCGACTTGAAGTTGTGGTAGGAACCCATATACTTCAATTCCTAAATCCACCTCTAGTCACCATTCAATGTTTACTGTGTCATCGCTAAAAGTTGAATAGGTTGCCAGTAAAGTCATTATTCATTTGGCGACCTACATACAATATATTTTCACGTGATGATCATATTACATAGTAACACCATAAATATTATTGATGGTACGCTTCGAATTGGTGACGTGTGACTTTTACAATTGTGACCGATAAATCTAATTCAGAGATTGCGACTTATTAATAGCATTTCACAATTGTGACTTACAAATCGCATTCTTCTTATAAATCACGTTCCTTAATTTCGACTCATAAGTCGAATTCCAATTCCATCAACTCTTCTCTACTTTCATCTTTCTATAATATTCTTCAAATACCTCTCATCATCTTCTGCTAGACCTGTTAATCGGGCCGGACCAGCCCAATTACAGCCCGATTCGACCCGGTTTAGCCCGATATGCTAGGGGGTGGGACGGGTTGGGTGAGGGGGGCGGGCTTGTTCGAACAATTTTTGGTAACCAGTGCCCCGGAACCCGGTTAGCCCGGTTATCCGTTACTGGGTTTTTAATGGGCTACAGTCCGGTCCAACCCAATTACTGTTTAAATTGTTTTTTATCTGGATTGTTGCCAACGATCAAATTGAAAACTGACCGTTGGGCAACAACCATATTTTGTAAAAATGGCCATTTCGGCCTACCCCCGAAGAAAATAGCCCCCACCCCCAATAATTGCTAAATTACAATTTCAACCTTTTTAAAACTATAAATAGACCCCTTCTTCTTCATTTTTTCTCATAATTTGCTCTCTTACTACTCTAATTCTCTCTTGATAATATTGCTTGTTGCTCTTAAATTGTCAATCACTTATTATTTCAAGTTTTATCAAATATTTACTTTAGTCACTATAAAATTATAATTATCAAGTATTCAAGTGAAGGGTGGTTTCAATATTCAATATCATCAAATATCAAGTATCAGTCTATCAACTGAAGTTTGATATCAAATTTAGTGCAGCCTTGAATTATTTCATGTTAGGTGTGCATGTCATATTTATAATTTAATTGTGAAGAGTGGCCTTAAATTATTTAGAGATGAGATCACTTTAGTTAGAAGAGCTGTTGGTGTAATTTAAGGAAATAATAGAAGTGCTAGATTAAATACATTTAAGGAAAAATGTGTACAATATGGACTAAAATCAAGACTTATGCCTGAATAAATAGTTACTAGATGGAATTACACTTATTTATTCTTAAGATGTTATTATAAATATAAAATTCCTATAACTAAAGTTGCTAATTCTCATTGTACCGATCCAAACCGTTTGTTAACATTTAGAACTTGGGATGTCATTGAAGATATTGTAAAAATTTTACAAAATTTTTATGTGGCTACACTTGAGTTTTCTGGAGCTTATTATTCTACTATTGCAAAGGGTTTAGTTCATATTGCTAAAATTTCTCTTTTACTCCATAATTTGAAGAAGAAGGAAGGATATACTTCTGTTGTTGAATCTATGCTAGATAAATTTAAAAAATATTTCTACCCAATTCCCCTATTTACCTAATTGGTGCTATTTTAAACCCTTCTATCAAAATGGCAACTTGTCTCTAATTAATCATTGCTTTATATATTTATATGAATATTGGACCAACTGAAATTCCTGATATTGAAACTTGTATTTCTGATCTACACAAACATTTACAAACTTTATGTAATTATTATGCTAACATTGTTGATGCTTTTGCTGTTGTAGATGCAAATATTCCTTCAAGTTCAGTTTCAACATCTGCATCCGGTGCTTTGGAGGATAATGATGGTGTTGAAAATTATTTGATTTGGTCTACACTAGGAGAGCATCAACAAACCAATAGCAAGAACATTGATGAACTCCAATTCTACTTGCAAAATTCACCGGAGCCTCGTACAAAGGAATTTCTATCGTTGGGTTGGTGGAGGAGCAACTCAAATCAATTTTCTGTTCTTTCGGCCATGGCCCGAGACGTTGTAAATGTGCCGATTTCAACAGTCGCATCAGAGCGCGCATTTAGCCAAGCAAGGCAGCAACTAGGAGATACCCTTCATTCATTGGGCAGCAACGCTTTGGAAATTTTAGTGTGCTTCAGAGATTGGATAAGATCAGAACGACAAAATCAAGGGCGTGAAGAGGTAGATGAAGCGGAGGACCAAGAAATTAAAGATATAATAATTTATGGTTCCGATTCAAGCAATACGGGAAATCAAGAACCTCATGTTGACATGGATAAACTTACAAAAATAATGCAAAATATGTGATGTACTCTTTATTTTTTATAATTATTGTAATCTTTTAATTTGCAAGATCAAATATTAAAAAATAAAATTAGAACTTGCAAATTAATTTGAAGTATTATTTATTATTCAATGAAAATATAAAACGAAATCCTTCGGAGTTTGATCCTTACATATTGCCTATTTGTCTTATTAAATAATTTTTTGTAGCCACTTACTTTCAAATTTCAAATTTTAAATTTAAAACTTTAAACTTTAAAGTTTAATTCGAAGGCTTAAAAGTTTGCAAACACTTAAGTATCAATAACATTGAATAAGAAAAATAAAATATACTAAAAAAAACAAAATTGAGCCAGCCCGGTCCGGACCCGTTAAGCCCTAACCCGGATGGGCCCACCCAAACCCGAAAATTCCCAGTCCACTATCAGCCCGGAACCCCAACCCACTAACCAGCCCGGAACAATAATCGGACGGGCTGTTATTTTTTATGTCCAACCCGTACCAGTTCGTCCGGTTAACACCTTTATCTTCTGCCGATCATGGCTTCTTTTACTAACCTTTCTAAGAACTCTAGTCTTCTCTTTGGTAGGGGATCCAAGAAGAGCAAAGACAAAGAAATCAATGTTGATGCTGACCCTCCCACGGTGAGCACCATTATCCCTAAACAACTCAAAACAGCCAAGGACTTCGAAGAGAAGTTCCCTTCTTCAAGTTCTCGCACTTGAGCTGTTAGTATATACCCTTCTTGTATCCGCCCTTCAAACATTCCTGTTGTGAAAGAGGTCTATGATTGCCATGACCTGAACATTATTGCTCCCGAACTGGTGGAGCGAGTAATCTTTACTAAGAAGGGCTTCATGTATATTTATACGTACCCATTCACTCTGGGTGCATTTTCTTTGAGAGGGGGACTTGACCCCATATTTTTTGAGTTGTGCCACAAATACCAGGTTTGTTTGGAATAGGTGAGCCCTTCGTTGTGGTGAACGGTGACCTGTCTACGACGGTTGTGCGAGGAAACAAAGGAGGATCTCACCTTGTCTCGCATGATGAATTCTCCAATTTATGTTTAGATGTCACGAGAAAAAGTTGGAGAGAATTTGAGATCGAGGGACTTCCCAAACAGGGTCGAATAGAAGGCATTTATACATATGAAGAAAGCCTCTTTCCATTGGAAAGCCTTTCCAATTATCATCACCAAGTTTAAATTGCAAGGTGTTTGGCGGGGTTTTTCTTATATTTAATAATTTGGCATCTAAAATCTATTGGCTCGACTAATCCAGATAGGAGTTCCTACCTGAATGTTTTTCATTTTTGGGGCTCGAACCCGAGACCTCTTGTTAAAGATGGAGGGATCTCATTTATATCGCTACTCGTTGCTTGTTTTTGGCGGAATTGTGCTCCTTCATTTTTTTTTAATTGTAGACACTATCTCCTATTGTTTGTCTGATTCTTTAGAGAAGAATGGTTCTCTTACCCCTCTAAAGTTCCAAACAAAAAAAACATGACATATGATATTCAGTAGTTTAATTTTTATAAACAGTTCAAACAAACATAGTGTATCCTGTGATGTGCAGATTGTCTAAATAGCTAGTCTAATGGATTTTCTGTTTGTGCATTTTGGTAGCTGATGTTCGGCCAAAATATTATACTTTTAGTACATTACTCGCCCTATATTTTGTTGGTTTAGTGTAATTGTGCGACATTTGAGCTAAATTGTATTGTTTTATGTGTAGGAGCATCGAAAGAAAGAGTCGAATGAAAGTTACAGAAAAAGAGGACAAAAATACAAGAAAAGGGCACAAAAGCATCAAGTACCCAAACCGTGCTACAGACCAAGTAAAGTCAGCTCTATAACCAGCTTGACCACGCTACAGGCCAATCGTAGCCAGCTCTGTAGCCAGATTGACCGCGCTATAAGTCTGGCCTCGCGAGGTCTATAGCCCGGTAATTAAAAGTACGTGAATTAAAATACTTCAACCCAAATTTGGAGTGGGAGACTTCAACCCTAGCCTATAAATACTCCCTAAACATGTCTAAGAGGAAAGATGATTTTTAGAGCAGATTCGACCTAAATGAGGACGTTTTTGAGAGAGGATTCGACCTAAGGAGGCAAGAACACAATAGGAGCAAGGCGAAGAATTACTCTACGAATTTTTCACTTCCTTCTTCATATTTTCATTATTGGTTATGAATTCTAGTATTTTAGTTTTGCATACTATTATGAATAGCTAATTTAATATCTAGGGTTTTGATGGAACCTTTTATAAGATGAATTCTTATTACGTTTTTATATAATTGAACCTTTGGATTTCTCTACTTGTTCAACTACGTGTTTATTGCTGTTGATTGAATAACCATCAATTGATTGTGCCTATTTCGTGTGTATATTGTTCAAGAGAGAGTACACATTTAGGTAATTGTTGAGCAACATCACTCCTAACGTATGTGAGAGATCAATACTGAGGGTTTAAAGGCGGGATTAGAGATAACGAAACCTTGCTGCGATCATAGTGAGCGGTGAATTAGTGCCAGCTAGTGTAGTTCGAGAGAATATGTCTAGTAAATTGTGGTAGTTGCTCGAGAGAGAATTAGACACCCGAAGTACTCACGATCGATAGAGAATACTTAGGCGAAATTATAGAAGACATAGCGGGAAGGATTCCGACAATTGGGAAAATCATAACTCTAGACCTCCTTAGTCTTGTCTCCAATTTCATCCTTGTTAGTTGATAATTTTACTGCTTTATAATATTTATTAATTAATTATAAACAAAGCTCAAGCAAAATAATGCATGTATAGAGAGAAGCGAGGATTTTTAATCTATGAGTTCAGGATTTTACAATGACGACTTCAAGTGTTAATAACTAGGTTCTAGATTTTGTGGCGACCTATTTGGATTTTGTAGCAACTATAGTTGCTATAAAATGTAAGCACATATGCGACTAAAGTCGATATAAAGTCAAAGGCTATTGGGGAGAAGAGAGCTGCTCTTTATAAATTCCGTTTGCGGGATCAATGTCGCCACTAAAAGACGGCTATTTAACTACTAATAAATATATAGCTTCTACAGAAACTACAAAAAGAAGAAACATAATAAAGTAAGTTTCTTTCAAAAAAATAGTAAGAATTACCCAGATCTACAAAATCCGGATAAATGTGGAGATTTGTTTACACTATCAGGTCATATAGCAACGAAAACAAATTGGTAATTGATTATATAAGCATTAAAAATATTTATATTGTTAATGTATAGAACTTTAGTTCATGGAATTGTAATTGTAGTGCAATGACATTAGCCTATAAACTTATTGAAATTATTATCTCTTGTTTTACAAGCATAATCATCAATTTCAAAAGCCAAACAAATACTCAAATCTGCTGAATCGAAATTGAATCGAGTGAATGTTGGAGTTGCCCAGAGGAGTGCATTATGGTAAATCGACTACGGGGAGAGAGGGAGAGAGACAGTGTGTATACGCGGCTTATAAATCGCAATCCCCGAATGCTAGTTATAATCGTAATCATCAAATTCGAGTTATAAATCGCAATCTCAGAATTATAAATCGCAGTTACATATATAGCATTCGGAAACTGCGACTAATGAATCCCCGTAAGCGACTTTTAAGTCCCTTTTCTAAGTGCATTCTATAAAATACAATTACTATGTTTAGTGTTTTACTCCAACTGCTACTAAGAACCGCGTTTGTGCGCATTTACGGTCTGTCAAATGTGACTTGTAAATCGCGTTCATCAAATGGAAAGAGAGAGAATTAGCTGAAGAGCAAATTGTTTGTTTTCGCGCGCATTGTGAATGGGAAATTGTGTTTGTTGCTAAGATTGAGAAAAACAATGAATTCTCCTATTTATGTTATGATGTCACGAGAAAAAGTTAGGAGAGAATTTTAGATCCCAAACAGGGTCGAATATAAAGCATTTACACTTGTGTAAAACCGTTGGGAAACTTTTCCAATTATCATCACCATGTTTAAACTGCACAGTATTTGGCGGAGTTTTTTTTTTTTATATTTAATAATTTGGCATCTGGAATCCACTGGCTCGACTAATCCAGATTCGCGTTCCTACCTGAAATTTATCCATTCTTGGTGCTCGATCCCGAAACCTCTGATTAAGGGTGGAATGATCTCATCCATCTCACTACATCTCTTTGTTGGTTTTTGGCAGAATTATGCTCCTTCGTTTTTTTTTTTCCGCTGTTTTTTTTTGTTGTAGACAGTTTCTTTAATTTTTTTTTCTTTTGTTTGTTTGACTCATTAGAAAAGAATGGTTGTGTGACCCCTCTCGGGTTACAGAGAAAAAAAAAAAGAAATATGGTATCCAGTTGTGTCACGAACCCAATTTCCCTCCGTAGGGTATCGTGATGGCACCTAGTTTTTAAGACTAGATAAGCCTAACAATTTGCGGAATAACTGAATATAAAACTGAACTCAAATCTCAACATATGAAATACATATAAAAACTGCGATTCAGATAATTACAACTCCCAAAACCCGGTAGAAATAAGTCACAAGCTTCTAAGAGAAAATACTAAGTGTCTCTATACATCAGAGTCTAAAGAGAGTAAGAAAAACAACATAATAAGGATAGGGGAATTCTGAGGTCTGCGGACACTGGCAGATATACCTTGAAGTCTCCACGTACGGTCTAGCTCACTGGTATCTCGCCTGGTAGAAAGAACCTGGATCTGCACAAAAATATATACAGAAACGTAGTATGAGTACACCACAACGGTACCCAGTAAGTGCCAAGCCTAACCTCGGTAGAGTAGTGACGAGGTCAGGTCAGGGCCCTATTGGAATAAAAGAAAACAAGGCAGAAAATATAATAATACAATGAAATAACTGAGAAATGAACAACGAGAAATTCTAGAAAGGTAACAACACAACAAATAGAGGTAAACAACATGAGCGCTCCCGAGGTATCGCCTCATAGTCCCAAATATAAATACACAACAAGGGAATCTCCCGAGGTACCGCCTCGTAGTCCCAAAAGTAAATATGCAACATGGGATCTCACGAATTACCGCTTCGTAGTCCCAAAAGTAAATACACGATAGAGGGAGCTCCCGAGGTACCGCCTCATAGTCCCAAAAGTAAATACGCAACTCATAAATTATGGAACTACGAATTTACGACAAGGAATCCTACAGTTAAAGACCATATATAATAATCAAGGAAACAAATAATTCAACTAAGCATGTTGCACAAATTTTATGTAATAGTTAAGACACGTAGACATGCGATACTAGGCTAAACATGACAGCTACACCTGTTAAGGCAACTCAATTAAGGAATTTAAAAAGGCAGACTACTCAGCAAGAATCGAAATTTCTACATTTAGCCCGTGTACGCACTCGTCACCTCGCGTACATATCGCTCACATATCACAAATTGTTACAATAGTGCCAAATCCTATGGGGATTTCCCTCACACAAGGATAAATAAGTCACTTAGCTCAAATCTCGCTCAATCAATCGATAAAGATGCCTTTCCCTCGATTTTCCGACTCCGAACCACCCAAATCTAACCAAAAGCAATTACATACCATGAATACAACTACAAGAAACTAATTTAAAGAGCAAATCTACAACTTTAGCAAAGAATCGAAAAGTCGCCCCAAAAAGTCATCCCGGACCAAAGTCTCATAATCGGGTTAGTATCACAAAATACGAACACTCATTCGATATCGAGTTCAACTATACCAAAATTACTCAAATCCGATACAAAATGTGGCCTAGGGATTTTTCCACCCCTTTTCACAAATTTTACAACCGATATCCTGAATTAAAGGAATAATAAATGATATCTTAGTGGGAATTAGTCAAACAAGTAAAAAAATCCTTACCCAAATATTTTCTCTGAAAAACCCTCGAAATATCGTATCGATCCGAGATCTCTAGGTTCAAAAATAAAGAATGAAATTTAACCCTCGGAATTGGCACTTTTTTGCCCAGCGATTTCACTTTTGCGAGGCCTTAGCCGCATCTGCGAAAATTCCATCGAAGGTGCGGCCATTACTTAGGCCACAAAATCTCACTTTTGCGGCACCCTAAGCGCACCTGCGTGTGCGCTTTTGCGAAGAGACAACCATATCTACGCTCCTGCTTCTGCGACCAAGGAGCGCTTTTGCGCATGTGCTCCTGCGGACCTCGTCCGCATCTGCGACCAACAGGCCTCCCTGGCCTTTCCGCTTCTGTGTTCATTCTTCCGCAAAAGCGACTCCACTTCTGCAGCCTTCATGTCACACCTGCGACCACTTACCACCTTCTCCAGTTCCGCTTCTGCGCTTGGTCTCATGCTTCTGCGGGCCTGCAACTGCGGTCAATCTTGCGCAGGTGCGGTTGCACCAGATTTGGTGCACTTCAGCCATTCTTTAAACTTCAACTTGATCTATTAACCATCTGAAATCAACCCGAGGCCCCTGGGACCACAACCAAACATACAAATAAGTCGTAAAACATCATACAAACTTAGTCGAGCCTTTAAATCACATCAAACAATGCTAAAACACGAATTGTGCATCGATTCAAGCCTAATGAACTTTAAAACTTTAAACTTCTACATCTGATACCGAAACCTATCAAATCAAGTCCAATTGACCTCAAATTTTGCGCACAAGTCATAATTGATATTACGGACCTACTCCAACTTCCGGAATCAGAAACCGACCCCGATATAAAAAAGTCCAGCCCCGGTCAAACATTCAAAAAATCATCCAATTTTTCAACTTTTGCCAATTGACGCTAAAATGACTTATGGACCTCCAATGCAACATCCGAATACCTTCCTAAGACCAAAATCACCCTATGGAGCTATAGGAACCGTCAAAACTCCATTCCAGAGTCTTCTTCATACAAATTAACTATGGTCAATTCCTACGACTTAAGCTTCCATTTTAGGGACTATGTGTCCCATTTCACTCCGAAATCAAAAACCAAACTTCTCGGCGAGTCACGTAACCACAGAATAAAATAGAGGGAGCAATAAATAGGGATTTGGGGCTAATACTCTTAAAACAACCAGCCGGGTCGTTACATCCTTCCCCCGCTTAAAACAAACGTTCGTCCTCGAATGAGTATATAGACATACCTGAAATGGTGAAAAGATGAGGATAACGGCTGCGCATATCATGCTCGGTCTCCCAAGTCACCCCCTCGACCGGATGACCCCTCCACCGAACCTTCACAGAAGCGATGTTCTTTGACCTCAACTTTCAAACATGCCTGTCCAAAATGGCCACCGGCTCCTTAACATAAGATAGATCCTTATCCAACTGGATTGAGATGAAATCTAACACATGAGACGGATCTCCGTGATACTTACAGAGCATGGAAAAATGGAATACTGGATGAACTGCAGAGAGACTAGGTGGTAGTGCAAGTCTGTAAGCCACCTATTCAACCCTCTCAAGAATATCAAAAGGCCCGATATACCTAGGGTTCAACTTGCCCTTCTTTCCGAACCTCATAATACCCTTCACGGGTGAAACCCGGAGTAAGACCCGCTCCCCAGCCATGAATGCAATATCGCGCACCTTCCGATCTGCATAAGTCTTCTGCTTGGGCTTGGCTGTACGGAGTCGATCCTGAATCAATTTAACCATTTCCAAAGCATCCTGAATCAAGTCTGTACCCAATAGCTTAGCCTCGCCCGGCTCGAACCAACCCACTGGAGATCGGTACTGCCTATCATATAAAGCCTCATATGGGGCCATCTGAATGCTCACTTGATAACTATTTTTGTAGGTAAACTCCTCAAGTGGCAATAACTGGTCCCAAGCACCCCCAAAATCCATCACACACACACGAAGCATATTCTCTAATATCTGAATAGTGCACTCGGACTATCCGTCAGTCAGAGGGTGAAATGTTGTACTCAACTCCACTCGAGTACCCAACTCACGCTGTACCCCAGTCAGAGATGATAGATGCCGGTACACCATGAAGTCTGACAATCTCGCGAATGTAAACCTGAGTCAGCTGCTCCGAAGAGTAAGTAGTAACTACAAGAATGAAATGAGATGACTTTGTCAATCTATCCACAATCATCCAAACTACATCGAACTTCCTCTAAGTCCGTGGGATCCCAAAAACGAAATCTATAGTGATCCGCTCCCATTTCTACTCTGAAATTTCTAACTTCTGAAGCAATCTACCCGGTCGTTGATGCTCATACTTCACCTATTAATAATTTAGACACCGAGCTACATATTCCACTATGTCCTTCGAACTGGATACATTTTCGCGACACCTGGATACATATTCCTCATCCGCCTCCACCAATAATGTTGCCTCAAGTCTTGATACATCTTCGCGACACCTGGATGAATGGTCTACTGCGAACTGTGAGCCTCCTGGAGAATCAACTCACGTAATCCATATACATTGGGCATACAGAGCCTGGCCTACATCCATAATACACCGCCATATCCTATGGTAACTTCCTTGGCATCACCATGCTGAACTATGTCATTAAGGACAAGAAGATATGGGTCATCATACTGACGCTCTTTGATACGATCATAAAGAGAAGACCAATAAACCACACAAGCCAAAACTTTACTCGGATCAGAAACATCCAATCTGATAAACTGGTTGGCCAAGGCCTGAACATCCAAGGCTAAAGGCCTCTCTGCTACTGGTAGATATGCTAAACTGCCCAAACTCTCCACCACATTGGCCTTCCCAGGATGATAGAGAATGGTGATGTCATAATCCTTAAGTAGCCCCAACCATCACCGTTGCCGCAAGTTAAGATCCTTCTGTTTAAACAGATGTTGTAGACTTCGGTGATCGGTGAAAACCTCACAAGGGACACAATACAAATAGTGCCGCCAGATCTTCAAGGTATGAACAATAGTTGCTTACTCGAGGTCATGGACATGGTAGTTCTTCTCATACATCTTTAGCTGTATAGACATGTAGGCAATCACCCCACCGTCCTGCATCAACATCTCGCCGAGACCAATGCGCGACACATCACAATATACCGTATAGGACAACGAACCAGTAGGCAACACTAACAATGGAGCTGTAGTCAAAACAGTCTTGAGCTTTTGAAAGCCCTCCTCACAATCCTCGCTCCACCTGAACGGAGCACTCTTCTGGGTTAATCTATTCATAGGTGCAGCAATATACGAGAAACCCTCTACAAATCGACGGTAATATCCCGTCAAACTAAGAAAACTACAGATGAGGATGATCCAGGCCAACTCTGCAGTGCTTCAATCTTCTTCGGGTCTACCTTGATCCCCTCACTAGATACCACATGACCCAAAAATTTCACTGAATCTAGCCAGAACTCACACTTCAAAAATTTTGCATGCAACTCCTTTTTTCTCAAGGTCGGAAGCATAGTCCTCTAGTGCTTCTCATGATCCTACCGACTGCGGGAGTACACTAGAATGTAACACAATGACGAAAGAGTTAATATAGGGCTGAAATACACTGTTCATCAAGTGCATGAATGTTGCTGGGGTGTTGGTCAGCCCAAAAGATATCACAAGGAACTCGTAATGACCATACCAAGTCCTGAAAGCAGTCTTCGGGATATCTGGCTCCCGAATCTTCAATTGATGATAGCCTGAATGCAAGTCGATCTTAGAGAACACTCTGGCACACTGAAGCTGATCAAATATATCATCAATACATGGCAATGGATACATGTTCTTCACTGCAACCTTGTTCAATTGGCGATAATCAGGTCTGCAGTTCTTGTTGGGCTTTGAATTTGACACTCTTTGAACTTTGACTTTTGCAGCCTCACAATTATTGTGCGGTTCGCACTTTACACTGAAGTTCTGTTGATTTTTCTTCTTTTTTTCCTTGTTCAAAATCACTCCTTCTTGAGTTGAATTTCATAACTTTGGCTCATTTTCCAATACTCCTGCAAGTAATCATATTTCATCAGTTTTCGAAAGTCAAAAGGAGCAAATACGTAGTCAAAAGCCCCATTTATCATACGTGTCCTCACCATATGTGAGAGAACAGAAAGACAAAAATTCAAAATCTCGCACGATAAGGAATCAAAGAAATGAAGCTTTTCCTAACAGTTCCATAGCCTCCCGAAGATAAGTACAGACGTCTCCCTACCGATCCGCGAGACTACTAAACCTGCTTGTGACTAATAACACCTATGAACCTAGTGCTTTGATATCAACTTGTCATGACCCCAATTTCCCCCCGTAGGGTATCTTGATAGCACATAGTCTTTAAGACTAGGTAAGCCTAATAATTTGCAGAATAACTGAATATAAAACTGAACTCAAATCTCAACATATGAAATACATATAAAAGTTGCGATTCAGATAATTACAACTCCTAAAACTCGGTAAAAATAAGTCACAAGCTTCTAAGATAAAATACTAAGTGTCTCTATACATCAGAGTCTAAAGAGAGTAAGGAAAATAACATAATAAGGATAGGGGGACTCCGAGGTCTGCGGACGCTGGCAGATATACTTTGAAGTCTCCACGTACGGTCCACCTCACTGGTATCTCGCCTGGTAGAAAGAACCTGGATCTGCACAAAAATATGTGCAGAAACGTAGTATGATTACACCATAACGGTACCTAGTAAGTGCCAAGCCTAATCGGTAGAGTAATGACGAGGTCAGGTCAAGGCCCTACTAGAATAAAAGGAAACGAGACAGAAAATATAATAATACAATGAAATGACTAAGAAATGAACAACGAGAAATTTCAGAATGGTAACAACACAACAAATAAAGGTAAACAACAGGGGCGCTCCCGAAAGTAAATACGCAACTCATAAATTATGGAACAACAAATTTATGGCAAGGAATCCAATAGTTAAAGACCGAATACACTAATCAAGGAAACATATAATTTAACTAAGCATGTTGCACAAATTTTAGTAAGAGTTAAGACACGTAGACATGCGAAACTAGGCTAAACATGGCAGCTACACCTGTTAAGGAAACTCAGTTAAGGAATTTCAAAAGGAAGACTACTCAGCCAGAACCGAAATTTCCACATTTAGCCTGTGTACGCACTCGTCACCTTGCGTACACGACGCTCACATATCACAAATTATTACAACAGTTCCAAATCCTAAGGGGATTTCCCCCACACAAAGTTAGACAAGTCACTTACCTCAAATCTCGCTCAATCAATCGATAAAGATGCCTTTCCCTTGATTTTCAGACTCCGAACGGCCCAAATCTAGCCAAAAGTAATTCCATACCATGAATACAACTACAAGAAACTTATTTAAATAGTAAATCTACAACTTTAGCAAAGAATCAAAAAGTCGACCTTGTCCCACGTCTCAAAATCGGGTAAAAGTCATAAAATACGAACACCTATTCGATATTGAGTTCACCCATATCAAAATCACTCTAATCAAATAAATAATTCTTGATCGAAACCGCAAAATTTGGCCTAGGGATGTTTTCACCTTTTTCCACAAATTTCACAACCCAAGTTCTTAATTAAAGGAAGAATAAATGATATCTTAGTGGGAATTAGTCAAAAACAAGTCAAGAATCCTTACCCAAATATTTTCTCTGAAAAACCCTCGAAATTTCGCCTCACTCCGAGCTCTCTAGATTCAAAAATGGAGAATGAAATTAAACCCTCGGAATTGGTCCTTTTCTGCCTTAGTGATTTCGCTTCTACGAGGTCTTAGCCACAGGTGTGGCCGTTACTTAGGCCACAAAATATCGCTTATGCGGCACCCTAAGAGCACCCACGCGTGCGCTTCTGCGAAGAGACAGCCGCATCTGTGCTCCCGCTTTTGCAACCAAGGAGCGCTTCCGCGCATGCGCTCCTTGTCCGCATCTGCGACCAACAGGCCTCCCTGGCCTTTCCGCTTCTGCGCTCATTCTTCTGCAGAAGCGACTCCGCTTCTGCGGACTTCATCTCGCACCTGCGACCACTGGACACCTTCTCCAGTTCTGCTTCTGTGCTTGGCCTCACACTTCTGCGGGCCCGCACCTGCGGGCAATCTTGCGCAGGTACGATTGCACTAGAACTGGTGCACTTCAACCATCCTTTAAACTTCAACTTGATTCGTTAACCATTCGAAATCAATCTGAGGCCCCCAGGACCTCAACTAAACATACCAACAAGTCATAAAATAGCATACGAACTTAGTCGAGCCTTTAAATCACATCAAACAACGCTAAAAATATGAATTGCTCATCGATTCAAGCCTAATGAGCTTTAAAACTTCAAACTTCTACATCTGATGCTGAAACCTATCAAATCAAGTCCGATTGACTTCAAATTTTGCACACAAGTCATAATTTATATTACGAACCTACTTCAACTTCCGAAATCGAAAACCGATCCTGATATCAAAAAGTCCACTCCCGCTCAAATTTTTCAAAAATCATCCAATTTTCCAACTTTTGCCAAATTACGCTAAAATGACCTACGGACCTCCAATGCAATATCCGAATACGCTCCTAAGACCAAAATTATCCCATGGAGCTATAGGAACCATCAAAACTCCATTGTGGAGTCGTCTTTATACAAATTAACTTTGGTCAATTCCTAGGACTTTAGCTTCCATTTAGGGGCTATGTGTCCCATTTCACTCTGAAACCAAAACCCAAACCTTCCGGCAAGTCACGTAACCATAGAACGAAATAGAGGGAGTAATAAATAAGAGTTCAGGGCTAATACTCTCAAAACAACCGGTCTGATCGTTACAAATTATTTATTTTTCTAACATATTATTCTCTTTTAGTAGTTATAAGGATTCTTGATCTACATGGAATTTCTTGAATATTTCAGCAATCTTATACTACCATTCTTTAGCTATCAAATTTATATAAGATAAACTAATAACAGATCAACAAAGCATTGATTGTCAGCATCACTTTCTCTCATTTCATCTACTACTGTTAGCCGTTAGGGAATATCTTCTGATAGCGTGCTTTGTTTTAAGAATATGTGTGTAAACTATCTTATAGAGGGTATCGTGGACTTTAAAACAATGACTTCAAATACTAATAATTGGATTCTAGAGTGTATAAGCTGCAATAAATAATTAGAAAAAAATTAGGGTTGCAGGTGGGAATCTCAATGTGTAATAGGGCAAAGATGAGTGTTATTAGTAAGTTCGTGGGTGACTGGGCTCTTGAGTTTTCAAGGTTGCTGGACTATACTGATATGATTAAGAGTACAAATCCTGGAACTTCTTGTAGGGTCATAATTGATAATGAGACACAACCTGGGAAATGTTTGTTCAAGTATTTTTATGTCTGTTTTGATGCATTGAAGAAGGGATGGTTAGAAGGTTGTAGGAGGATTATAGGGTTGGATGGTTGTTTCTTGAAGGAGGCTTGCAAAAGTGAACTTTTAGTTGATATTGGAAAGAATGAGAATCAACAAATAAACCCAATAGCATGGGCAGTTATTGACCAAGAAACTAAACATTCTTGGAGTTGATTCTTAAGTCATCTCATTCATGATTTGGAGCTTGGTCTAGGATATGGATTAACAATAATGTCTGACATGCAAAAGGTACTATACTAAACATGCTTTCTGTTGCTTATTTCATTTATGTTGTTGCTTATTTTATTTATATTGCTTATTTCATTCTGTTTCCTTTTTTTTAATGTCTATAAGGGTCTTGTTCCAATTGTTCAAGAATTACTTCCTAATGCTGAAAGGAGGATGTGTGCAAGGCATATTTGGGCAAATTGGCAAAAAACATGGAGAGGTGAAGCAAGAAGAAAATCTTTCTGGAGATGTGCTAAGGCCAGTTTTGAGGTAAAATTGAAAGAAGAATTTGAACACTTGGATAAACTTGGGCATAAAATTTGTGAATCCCTCCTTAGATATAATAAAGAGTACTGGCGTAGGTCTTATTTTAGTGAAACTGTTAGGTGTGATGTTGTTGAAAATAACATGTGTGAGACATTTAACTCATGGATTGTGGGTCCTAGGCATACTTGAAGACATTAGACATAATATAATGAATAGACATGGGGGATATGATCAAATTTGCTGAAACATGGATCACTGACATTTCACCCATGGCAAGATTTGCTTTAGAAGAGAATAAACAAGTTGGTAGGAGATTAAAAGTGATGTGGAATGATGATACCGGCTTTGAAATTGAGGAAGGGGAATATAGGTTTATTGTTGACATGGTTAAGGAAACATGTAGTTACAGACTGTGGCAGTTGAGGGGTATCCCTTGTGCCCATGTAGTTTGTGCATTTTCTCATATTGGGGAAGATCTAGAAGATTATGTTGAGCATTGGTATAGAAAAGATACGTACTTCAATACTTATAAGTACTTCATTCAACCAATCCCCAATATGGAAGATGTGGCCTAAATCAAATAACCCACCAGTCGAGCCACCTGAAGTTAAACCAATGCCTGGTAGACCCAAGAGATGTAGTAGAAGGGACAACGATGTACCAAGAAAAAAGAAATGGGGAAAAGCATCAAAGAAAGGAGCCAAGATGACATGTTCTAACTGCCATCAAAGTGGACACAACAAAAAATGGTGCAAATCAGGGGTATGTCCTTTGTTATTTTCATTGATCTACTTACTTGTTAACCTTTGTCTTATAACCTTTGTTTTGTTACATATAGCCTCACGAAAGACCAAGAACAACAACTGAATCAACACCAAACATTCAACTTGCTACTCAACAATCTAGTATAACTACTGAAGCAATGCCAATGAGACAACCTAGTACCCAACATTCTAGTGTTCCTTCTTCTTTATGTCAAGATACTACAAAATTTAGAAATAATACTTCTACTAGGAGAGGCAGAGGGAGAGGACTAGGAATAGGAGTTGGCAGAGGAAAGGGAAGGGGAACTGGTATAGGAAGGGGCACTGGTTTAGGAAGAGGAAGTGGGGCTAGTTCTGATTCAACAAGCACAGCCTCCAGTGCGCCTGCTGGATTTGCTACTGCTGCTTCTCTTCATGCTGCTACTAAATCTGTTTCTGTTGCTGTTGGAAAAAAAAGAACAAGAAAATTGGGATTTGGCATTTACACAGACACAGAATCTGGAAGACAAGTTCTTAATGTAAGCTCTTTCACATTTCTATATGATAGCTATTTCATAAGTTATTAATAGATTGCCTAATAGATATCACTCTAAATTTACAGCCGGAAATACTAAGTGAAAGAGTCATCTCCAGTGGGAGACAATTAAAGAATACATCACTTACCAATATTGATCTTGGATTCAAACCACCTGGATTGATATGGAAGGAAAAAACTACTATTACTGGAAACCAACTTCAACAACAAAAAGATTTGCAAATGAAGAAGAAAAAAACTTATTAGAGAAGATTTCACTTTATGCAGTTTATTCAAGTGTTTTGTCTAATTTGATTTTCATGAACCTACAACTAGCTGCAGTTTTAGTTATTTTATATTAAAGTAATGTTTCAGATGTATGTTTGACATTTTATTTTGTGACTATTGCCTTGGTTTGAGCAATAAAATTTGCAATTTATTCTACAGATTGTATTTGCCTTGGTAGAGTTTATTGTACAGTTTGTATTTGTATCTTGTAGTTGCGGTCGGGGAGAACATTAGTTATGTCAAAATTTTGATGAAATATTAGTCCAAAAGTGATTCAACTTGTATTCATCTAAGTTTCTTACATTATAACATTCAAAATAGCTACTGGTTTACATAACTGCCAATACACAAAAGAGCTCCTTCAACCAACTAAATTTCAACTAACATAGCAAATATTACATAAGAAACTCTCAGACAATCCAAGCAAGTATCACAATGACCAACAACATTCTGTACTTTCTCCTCATCTTCTCCTTTTCTTCGTCGTATTTTTTGATCCTCTTCAAAAATCCCCAAATTACAATCTTAGCTTGTTCAGAAAATTCATCTTCAAGCCACTTAAATACTTACACCCTTCCTATAAAAAACATTAATAAAAGTTCATAAAAATGGAGTCTTGGCCAAACAATTTTGAAGAAACAAAATAGGCACAAAACATAACTTTAAAAATTACTTACTCGACCATATTGGCATCCAAGATACCTGCGACCGGGGTTATTTTGTGACCACGAAATTATCAATTCTACCCTTTACCACAATAACAATACAAGGTACCTTCCATTTTTGATAATGCTTCGAAATAGAGAAAGAGGGAAGATAGAAGAAGGAAAAGGTCGAGGAAGAACGGGGATTTAGGTTTAGGAGTTTGAGAATTGGGATAAATATAAAAGGGATTCATTAAGGGTATAATAGTAATTTTGAAGTTTTTTAGCCGCTACAACCAAGAAAAACGTAAACTAATGTGCTACCCAACGTTTGTATCTCACTCTAGTTGACATGTCCGACACGTGTATTTACTTGACACAATAAAACCAAACATAAAGTGTCTATATGGTCACCTGGTAAGTTGGAGTGTGAGATAGATATCTTCGGCCAACTTTAAGTGTGTCTTTATGTATTTTGCCTTTAATAAATTTTTCAACATAAATACACTATTTGAGCAAAAATTTTATGCCAACTTTAGTCGATAAGTGCTGAAATTTTGTAGTAACTATAGTCGCCATAAAATCCGAATAGATCATCGTTAAAGTAATTATTCATTGGTGATTTACCTAAAATCTATTTTTTTGTCCCGTAATTGTTTACGTTTTATAACAACTTTAGTCGCCACTCAATGTTGAATATGTCACCATTAAAAATCAAATAGGTCGCTAGTAAAATCATTATTCATTTGGCGGCCTACATAAAATATATTTTCATGTGATGGTCATGATACATAGAAACATCATAAATATTATTCGATGGTACGCTTCGAGTTTGTGACGTGTGCCTATTACATATCCGTACCCGATGTTTAGACCTAATAAAATAGCATCTGCGATAAGGTGTACTCCATGATGAAGATAAAAGTTGACTACAATGACACTACACAAGAAGGGCAGGAAGATAATATAGTTAACAATTGGTCGTCCACCAAAACATATTGTTACACGGTTTGATTTCATGTTTGACACTTTGAAGAAGGTAAGAAAATGAGAGAAAATGCACTGATATTGTTAGCTTATGTTAGGTTTTCTCATAAAGAAACAAGAAAATGTTAAAGCAAATCTATACTGCGTAAGTCGTAACTAATATTTATCGACTTTTTTTTTTGGAATCCCAAGAAAACCCACAGCTGCTACTGTTCCTGCCCTTCGGGTGAGCACTCTTTGCGTGCTGGATAAATCTTCCATTGTGTAATAACCTGCAAACAGAGGCAGAGCCAAGATTTGAAGTTACTGGGTTCAGGATTCTAACATTTTTATGTTACTGGGTTCTAAAATAAGAATTGTACCTATTCAATGAATATTTTTAAGATAAATATATGATTTGAACTAAAACTGCTGGGTTCGACTGAACTCGTTGTCGAAGCTCTAGCTCCGCCCCTGCCTGCAAACCACACGAGGGATGTAAACCGCACTAGGCAACAAGCATTGAAGGGGGATCGATCACATGTCATCTGTATGGATGACCGCCCTCGAAACCAACTGGCCATCCCCGAGTTAGTGGGCTAAAATATTAGGTATCTTCATTGTAATTGCAGTGCGACGACATATAGCCTATATGCTTATTGGTATTATTATCTCTTGCTTTAACTGAAGGCTGAAGTTTAATCATCAATCTCGAAACCCACACAAGTTTAATCACAGTATTCAAATGCGACATATCATCGCATTGATCAATTGCGACTTCTGATTGCAACTTGTAAATCGCGTTTCACCTGCAATTGCGACTTGTAAATCGCGTTCGTCAATTGCGACTTATAATCGCATTTACGCGTTGCGGATTTTAAATCGCACTCCAAGTGCAACTAATAATCGTGTTCGCTCTCATTTACGTTCTATCAAATGCGACTTGTAAATCGAGTTCATCAAATGGAAAGAGAGAGAATTAGCTAAAAAGCGAATTGTTTGTTGTCGCGTGTATTATGAAGGGGAAAACCAATGAATTCTCCTATTTATGCTATGATATCTCGAGAAAAAGTTGGTGAGAATTTGAGATCCAGGGACTTCCCAAACAGGGTCAAATAGAAGGTATTTACACTTACGAAGAAAGCCTCTTTCCATTGGAAAGCCTTTCCAATTATCATACCAAGTTTAAACTGCAAGGTATTTGGCGTAGTTTTTCTTATATTTAATAATTTGGTATCTGGAATCCATTGGCTCGGCTAATCAAGATCGGGTCTGTTTACCCTTAAAACTGAATAACTATTAAATTTATAAGGAGGTTATAAGGATACGCAATTTCACTTAATACCTATAGACAAACATGAAGATTAAAATAAAGCGAACCAATATTTATTGAAACGGAATTCAACCCTCTAGGGTGCCCTCGAACTGACTGATACCAAAATAGTTGAAAATAAAGCAAAATTGATGAACAATCGTATCAACAGGAAAGAAAATTGTATTTATTTTTTACGTGAGAACTGTCCCTTACAAATGGTTAATACTCGCCTTTTATATAGTAGACGAGTTCTACTTATGGTATAACTCTAATTACAGAAGGAAATCCCATAATCAGCTAATTAACCGTTTCTGATTTGATCCGTTCCGAGATTTACGCCATGATCCTCGACCGGTCACCGAGATTTACGCTGTGATCCTCGACCAGTCACGGATATCTCGCATTTCTGTTATTGTGCTATCTTCGATCTTACTCGATGTCTGTCTTGTTTGGTTTCGATCGCTACTAGCCTCGATCTTGACAGGTATCTCGGTTCTGAACTCGGTACCCTATCCTCGTAATGTGGCCTATTCCGTTACGAGGCCATCCTTCGATGCAAACTCCCGGTCTCGGTCAAATAGTAAAATCGGGTTCCGTATACAAGTTCCTATCTGTAATTTTTCCATTCTCGAGGCTCGAATCCGAAATCTCCGGTTAGGGACAGAGGGATCTCATTCATCTCGCTGCACCCCTTGTTGGTTTGACACTTTCTTTAGTTTTTTCCTTTTGTTTGTCTGATTCTTTAGAAAAGAATGGTTCTCTGACCCCTCTCAAATTCCACAGAAAAAACAAGATATATGGTATTCAGTAGTTTAATTTTTATATACAGTTCAAACTAACAGAGTGTATCCTGCGATGTGATTGTCTAAATAGTTGGTCTAATGTATTTTCTGTTTGTGTATTTTGGTAATATATAAAGTACTATAATACCCATAGCTCAAGCAAAATAGTGCATGTATAGAGGAGAGCCTGGATTTTTATCTATAGGTTCAAGATTTTAGAATAACGACTTTAAGTGTTAATAACTAGGTTCTAGATATTGTGGTGACCTATTCGGATTTTGTAGCGACTATAGTTGCTAAACAATGTAAGCACTTATGCGACCAAAGTCGATATAAAATTAAAGGCTATTATGGCCAAGAGAATTGCTCTTGAAAGGATAAATTCCATTTGCGGTGATTCGCCACTAAAATACACAAATGTCGCCACTGAAAGACGGCTATTTAACTAATAAATAGCTTCTGCAAAAACTGCAAAAAGAAGAAAGATAATAAAGTAAGTTTCTTTCAAAAAAACAGTAAGAATTACCCATATCTACAAAATCCCGATAAATGTGGAGATGTTTTACGCTATCAGGTCATATAGCAGGGAAAAAAAAATGGTAATTGATTAAATAAGCATGAAGAATATTTATATTGTTAATGTATAGATAGAGCTTTAGTTAGTGGAATTGTAATTGTAGTGCAATGACATTAGCCTATAAACTTATTGAAATTATAATCTCTTGTTTTACCTAAAGGCTGAAGTTTAATGATCAATTTCAAAAGCCAAACAAATACTCAAATCTGCTGAATCAAAATTGAATCTGGTGAATGTTGGAGGTGCCCAGAGGAGTGCAATAGGTAAATCAACGACGGCGAGAGAGTTCCGGAGAGAGATGGAGTGTGTGTATGTGTGTGTTTTGGTTTTAGAGGTACACATTGCGAGTTATAAATCGCAATCTCCGAATGCGAGTTATAAATCATTATAATCTAATGCGACCTATAAATCGCCTTTGGAAACTGCTACTTATGTCACCGTGTAAATGGCGGCACAAATTATTTTGAGTAGAAATTAGTAGAGAAACTTTTGCTTCTCCTTATATAACTTTCCTTAGTATTTATATATATTTTTCTTTTTAAACATCTGTCTTGTTAATTTTGCCTTTTCCTTCTTTAAGACCTAATAAAATATGGAATAAGGTCTCACATGAAAAAATAAAAGTGAAGTGGCCAGCGGGGATGAGTTTAATTTTTTTTTCTTGGCTATAAAGATAATAAGGATAGATTTGGAATTTTAATTTTTATAAAATAGTTTTTCTGAAATTAAATGATTGGGTTTGCTGCTAAGATGGAGAGAACCAATGAATTATCCTATTTATGTTATGATGTCACGAGAAAACGTTAGAGAGAATTTGAGATTCAGGGACTTCCCAAATAGGGTCGAATAGAAGGCATTTACACTTATGTGGAAAGCCTCTTACCATTGGACAACTTTTCCAATTATCATCACCAAGTTTAAAGTACAAGATATTTGGCGGAGTTCTTTTTATATTTAATAATTTGGCATCTGGAATCCACGGGCTCGGCTAATCCAAATTCAAATTCCTATCTGAAATTTTTCGTTTATTGATGCTCCATCCCGAAACCTCTGTTTAAGGTTGTAAAGATTTCATCCACCTCACTAATCTACCTTTTTTAAAAAAATATAACGACCCAACCGATCGTTTTACCTTCTAGAACCCCGTTCCCCAAAATAAGACTCTCCATATGTGCTTTTACTGTTTTATGACTTGCGGGGATGATTAGTTCGGGATTTGGAAGGATTCGGGTTGTAATCGGAACACTTGGTTCCTTAGTTTGGCTTTAAAAGGCCAAGTTTGACTTCGGTCAATATTTTGAGTAAACGACCTCGGAATCGGGATTTGACAGTTCCAATAGGTTCGTATGATGATTTTGGAGTTGGGCGTATGTTCGGATCGAATTTTGGATGACCCGGGAGCATTTCAGCGCCTAATAGTGAAAGTTGGCTCTTTGAAGGTTTTAAAGTTCTTTAAATTTGGTTTGGGGTAAGTTTTGGAGTAATTGAGGTACGTTTGGAATTCAGAGCCTGGGAATAGTTCCGTATGGTGATTTAAGACTTGCACACAAAATTTGGTGTCATTCCTATTAGTTTAAGTATTATTCGGCGCGTTCGGAGCAAATTGGAAACTTGAAGTTCATATTTTGATTCAATTCGGCTTTGGGGTGCGATTCTTGGTTTCGTTATTGATTTATGCATTTTGAGAGTTCGAGCATGTCCGTATTATGTTTACAGACTTGTTGGTGCATTTAGACGGGGTCTCGGGTGGCTCAGGTGAGTTTTGAACCACGCGGAGCTAAGTTGGAAAAACCAAAAATTCCAATTCTGGTTTCCTTCTTCGCGGACGCGGAAGGTCCCTCGGGTTCACAATGAAGGGAAATGGGAGCTGGGCTATTGCCCTTCGAGTTCGTGTGAAGGGCGACGCATTCGCGAAGGCCCTCTCGCGTTCGCGTAGAATGGTGGGGGACCAGTGTAGTTCACCCTTCGCTTCGCGAAGGATCCCACGCGTTCGCGGGGGGTAAGTCAGGCAAGCCTTCGCGTTCGCGAGACCCCTGTCGCGTTCGAGAAGGGCATTTTGTGGCCTGTGAAAAATTTACCTTCGCGAACACGAGGCACATGTCGCGTTCGCCAAGAAGGGGTCAGCAAAGCTGGGCAGAATGCCTTAAAAATGGGGCTGAGCCATTTTTGAGCCCATTTCTTTCATTCTTGGACCATTTTTGGAGCTTCTTGAGAGGGTTATTCAACTAGCAGCTTGGAGGTAAGTTAATTCTACCTATTATGAGTTAAATATATAGATTGTGGGTAGATTATGATATGTAAATTATGAAAATCAAGGGTTTAGATGAAAAATTTAGGCTTTGACAAAAATGAGATTTTTAACCACGGAAATAGTTATGGAATGGGATAAAAATTATATATTTGAGTTCTTGAGATTACGAGTAACGATTTCATCCGAATATTTCTAGAATCCGTGCATGTGGGCCCGGGTTAAATTTTAGAAATTTTATCAATTTGGGTTGGGTAATTAATCTAATAATCTAATTTCGAATTGTTAAGCATGTATTAATTAAATTATTAACATTTGGCTAGTTTCGGATTTTCGGCACCAAATTGAAGATTTAACATGAAATCGTGACTGGGAAGTTAACTTTGAGACGAGGTAAGTCTCTTATCTTACCTTTTAAGAGAGAATTTACCCCATAGGTATTTCAAATAAATATTTGCTTCTAATTGTGGGGGCTACGTACGTACGGGGCGACGAGAGTCCGTGCGTAGCTACTATTATGCTATTGTCTGGGTAGTTTTAGGACCCAATTCATATGTTATTTGGAATTATTGCATCATACTTATTAATTTAAAAATGACTAAATTATATTAGTAATGGTTGGAAATCGTGAAAGATTGCTTGTGAAATTAGTATTATTATTGTATAAAAACCTCCATAATATTAAAGTCAAATGCTTATAAAATATCCTACTCTTCTTATGGAGCGGGCCGAACGCCTCGACAATAGATAGATGCATATATGGTTCTTGCCGTTCGACCCTCAGCAGTGTACACATTATTCTGGATAGGATCGTACGACCTCGGTATAAATCGTGCTTAATAATAAAAATTATTCGGTGCTTTGATATTTATTTTACTGCAGCTTGTGAAGGTAAATGATTATTTGGAAATTATCAAATTGTGAAAGAATTAATTGTTTCTGGCTGCTTAGGAGATATTATTATTGATCGTATAAATTGTGTTTATTTAAGTATTTTAACCTTAATATTATTAACCCATAGTGAGTGTAAAAGTCGACCTCTCGTCACTACTTCTTTGAGATTAGACTTGATACTTATTGGGTACACGTAGTTTACGTATTCATGCTACACTCGCATTATAATTGAATCGAGATGGTCAACCGGTCATGCCAACTAATATTTATTTTAGTAAACCTCTAGTTTACTTGTGACATATGATTCCATCATCATGCTTATATTTGTGTAGTACAAATAAAAAGAAAATCGGGTAATCTTTCATATTTATCCGTTATGATTATAGAAATATAAAAATATTCAATAATCCTTTCATTTATAGTCTCAATATGCCAACCACTTTAACTTATACATTTGAAATTCAAAAGTTTCTTTTGAGACTTTACAATATCAATGTCGTGAATATTTTTATTCATTCGGGCAGTAACAAATTAATTTTTCCGGAGCTCTTAACAACTTTTGTACTACAATATCTTTTGTCACACTATTTATATAATAAATGTCTCCTTCATGGAGAAAATTATATCATAATAAATTGTCATTGTCAAAATCACCATAAGCAAAGTCATTTTTTTTTGCTTTAATTTTGCCTTTAATAACCTTCTATAAGGCACAACAAAATATTTTTTGGCGTATCACATGTACACGACCAATGGAATATTCATGTAACCACACAATAATATTTATTCTCTTTATTTCACTCAAACCTCCCTCAGAGGTGAGTTGTGTGGTATTCATCCAATCATGCATTGCATGTTTTTATTCATTACTTTTATCACATATTACAACATTCACCTTTAGGAATGGGTCTGCATTCTCAATGCTTATCACAAGCACTTTATTTTGACAAATGGCATTTTTTGACTGCTAGTTCATCATTGCCTCAATATCACTCGATGAGGTTTTTCTCCAATGGGTAGTACTATATGTTTCTTGGAGATTCTTAGAGCATGGTTGATACCCTCGTTTTCAAAAGGTTGAAGTGAAAGAAAATCTTGGGCATGGCTGGAGCTTGAAGGGCTGAGCATGAATATATGAGGTTGTATGGACTTTGGGGGCTTAGTGGTGAGCTGTTATTTTTCTAAGCCGTTCCGCAGCACCTTGTGTCTCCCTTTGTGTCTGTATTATGTCTATTTCATGTTCAGAGAGTATTTTGGATTTTGTATAATGTACTATATGCTCATACTCTTGTGATACCAGGTCTTGGCACACACACTAGTAGAATTATGGTTTTGAATTATTACTTCGGTTTTATGTACTTAAACCTTTTATTTTTATTAAATATTACAATTAAGGAAAGCTTTATTTACTCAGAATTTTTTTAAAAAGGGGAATATTTGTTAAATTCAATAGTTGGCTTGCCTAGCAGCGATGTTCCAGTTATGCCACCAGTGGATCCAATATAGGATCCTATCATCGAGGAGTAGGGCGAGGTGCCCGCAGGAGAGTCAGCTCCAATGGATTTCACGTCCGCACCAGGATTCCAGGAGGTCATGGGCCATATGCTGCAGTTCATAGATACTATGACTCATGCCGATTTATTTCCGGCAGACCCAGCCACATCCCAAGCGAGAGGGGGCGCACAGGCCCCTACCGCACAGGCTCATGGGCAGGTAGCTTCTGTATACCCGACCTAGGGTGCACTACCCGTGGGCGGAGCTCTGCTAGTTGCAGCAAATACACAGGAGACCATACTAGCTGTGGCAGGTGATCCGCTCAGGCTACTGGACATATGGACTAGGCTTCATCCTCCTGCTTTCTGAGGTGAGCGACATGAGGACTCCCAGGATTTTATTGATTGTTTCAGAGACAGACTGCATAACATGAGGATACTAGAGTCCCATAGGGTGGACTTCACTACTTTTCAGCTGGAAGGCAAGGCCCGTAGGTGGTGGCAGTCATATCTTCTTGGCAGACCAACAGGTTCACCTCCCATGACTTGGGATCAGTTCACACGCCTCTTCTTGGACAGATACATACCACCCTCTCAGAGGGAAGAGTTGCGGTTCCAGTTCGAGTAGCTCCAGCAAGGTCAGATGTCAGTGACTGACTATGAGGCTAGGTTCTCTGAGTTGTCTCGCCATGCACTTATGATACTACCTACCGATGCAGAGAGAGTGCATAGGTTTGTCGCCGGATTGCACTTTGGTATTCAGGCCATCATGGCACGAGAGGTGGATATGGGGACTTCTTACGGGCTAGTTGTAGAGATAGCTAGGAGGATTGAGGGTGTCCGTCAGTGGAGCCGTGAGCAGGCAGCGAGGGACAAACGGTTTCAATATTCGGGAGAGTTCAGTGATGCCCCGGTTTAGAGGCATAGGTCAGTTCGTGAGGAGTTAGTCTATCAAGCCCCCTTATCCAGAACCACCACCACCTCGGGGTGCTCCAGTGCAACCTTATTTCAGTGCTATGCTAGAGAGTTCTTATCACCCACCAGCTATTCAGGGCTCCTCCAGTGGGTATTCAGGTCATCAGGGCCAGACTTCAGGTCAGCAGTCCATCGTACCGAGGGGTTGTTTTGAGTGAAGGGATCTCAGTCATGTGCGGAGTTTCTGCCCCCAAGCTTCGGGGTAGACAAGTGCAGCAGCGTCAGCAGCCTATGATTACTGCACTCGTTGCTCCGCCAGCCGTCCGGCCTCCTAGAGGCGGAGGGAAGGTAGGTAAGGGTCGTCCTAGAGGTGGAGGCCAGCCAGGTGGCACTCCAACAAGGTTCTATGCTTTCCCGGCCATACTAGATATAATGGCCTCAGATGCCGTGATCACATGTATTATTTCTGTCTGCGGTAGAGAGGCCTTAGTATTATTTGATTCAGAGTCTGCGTATTCCTATGTTTCATCTCTGTTTGTTCCTTTTCTGGGTGTTTCTTGTGAGTCCTTGGGTAATCCTATTTATGTGTCCACTCATGTGGGCGATTCCATTATTGTGGACTGAATCTACCGGTCCTCTATTGTTACTTTCTGTGGTTATGAGACTAGAGCGGATATTCTACTATTTGATATGATCGACTTTGATATCATCCTGGGTATGGACTAGCTATCCCCATATCATGCCATCCTAGATTGCGATGCTAAGATTGTTACTTTGGCGATGCCATAGTTGCCTAAATTGGAGTGGAAGGGTTCGTCTTCCAGTGCGTCTAGTTGGGTTATTTCCTTTCTGAAAGCTCGACACATGGCCGAGAAGGGTTTTTTGGCTTATTTGGCCTATGTTCGGGACACTACTGCAGAGACTCCGAGAATTGATTCAGTGCCCGTAGTTCGAGAGTTCTCTGATGTGTTTCCTTCTGATCTTCCAGGCATGCCACCAGATTGTGATATTCATTTCTGTATTGATTTGGCTCCAGGTATCCAACCTATATCCATTCCACCATACCGTATGGCTCCAAAACAATTGAAGGAGTTGAAGGAACAGCTTGAGGAGTTGTAAACAAAGGGGTTCGCCAGGACGAGTGTGTCGCCTTGGGGCGTACCAGTACTATTTATGAAGAAGAACGATGGGACTATGAGGATGTGTATTGATTATCGCCAATTGAACAAAGTTACCATTAAGAATAAGTACCCGTTGCCGCGTATTGATAATTTGTTTGACTAGTTGCAGGGTGCCAGAGTATTCTCTAAGATCGACTTGAGATCATGGTACCATCAATTGAAGATTCAGGATTCTGATGTTCCGAAGACTGCTTTCTAGACGAGATATGGCCGTTCTGAGTTTCTGGTGATGTCCTTCGGTTTGACTAACGCCCCAACGATGTTTATGGATCTAATGAACTGGGTGTTCAGGCCATATATTAATTCGTTTGTCATTGTATTCATCGATGAAATTTTGATCTACTCACATAGTATGGAGGACCACGAGCAGCATTTGAGAGTGGTGCTTCAGACTTTGCGGGAACAAAAGCTATATGCTAAGTTCTCCAAGTATGAGTTTTGGCTAAACTCTGTAGTATTTGTGGGACATATTGTGTCAGGCGAGGGTATTAAAGTTGATCCCAAAAAGATTGAGGCAGTTAAGAGTTGGCACCGTCACACTTCGGCGATCGAGATCAGGAGTTTTCTAGGGTTAGCAGGTTATTATCGTCGGTTCCTGGAGGGATTTTCATCTATTGTAGCACCTTTGACTAGATTGACCCAGAATGGTGCTCCGTTCCGATGGTCAGATGATTGTGAGGTGAGCTTTCAGAGTAATTGACTTCAGCACCGATGTTAGTATTGCCTTCCGGTTCAGGGATGTATACAGTTTATTGTGACACTTCACGCGTTGGCTTGGGTTATGTATTAATGCAGTAGGGGCGATTTATTGTATATGCCTCACGCCAGCTGAAGCCCCATGAGAAGAATTACCCGGTACATGATTTGGAGTTAGCTGCGATTCTTCACGCTCTTAAGGTTTGGAGGCATTATCTTTATGAGGTGTCTTGTGAGGTTTACACTGATCATCACAGTTTGCAGCATTTATTCAAGCAGAGAGACCTAAATTTGAGGCAGCGCAGATGGCTTGAGTTACTGAAAGATTATGATATCACTATCCTTTACCATCCGGGAAAAGTGAATGTGGTTGTAGATGCCTTGAGTAGAAAGGCAGAAAGTATGGGTAGCTTGGCATTTATTTTAGCAGAGGAAAGGCCATTAGCTTTGGACATTCAGTCCTTGGCTAACAGACTTGTGAGGCTGGATATTTCAGAGCCCAGCCGAGTTCTTGCGTGTGTCGTTGCCCAGTCTTCACTATTTGGGCAGATCAAGGCTCGCCAGTGTGATGATCCACACTTGTTGGTTCTCTGAGAGACGGTACTACTCGGTGGTTCCAAGGAGGTTGCTATCGGTGATGACGGTGTTCTTTGACTCTAGGGTCACCTATGTCTACCTAATGTTGATGGCTTGAGGGAAAAGATCCTAGAGGAGGCACACAGCTATCGGTATTCAATTCATCCAGGTGTACCGTGACCTGAGGCAGCATTATTGGTGGCGATGAATGAAGAAGGACATAGCTGAGTATGTAGCTAGGTGCCTAAATTGCCAGCAAGTTAAGTATGAGCACCAAAGACCAAGTGGCCTACTTCAGTAGATGATTATACCGGAGTGGAAATGAGAACACATTACTATGGACTTTGTAGTTGGGTTTTCGCGGACCTTGCGGAAGTTTGATGCAGTTTGGGTCATTGTCAACAGGTTAACCAAGTCGACACACTTCATTCCGGTTGTGAATACATATACTTCAAAGTGGTTGGCCCAGATTTATATTCAAGAGATAGTTTGGTTGCACGATGCACCAATTTCCATCATATAAGATAGGGGCTCTCAGTTTACTTCACATTTCTGGAGGACAGTACAGAGTGAATTGGGGACCCGTGTAGAGCTCAGCACAACCTTTCATTCGCAGACCGACGGGCAGTCGGAGCGGACAATTCAGATTTTGGAGGATATGTTCAGGGCATGTGTGTTTGACTTAAGAGGTCAGTGGGATCGCTTCTTGCCTTTGGTCGAGTTTGCTTAAAACAACAGTTACCAATCCAGCATTGAGATGGCTCAATTTAAGGCTTTATATGGTCGGCGATGTCGTTCGCCCATCGGATGATTTGAGCCCGATGAGGCTAAGTTATATGGTACTGATTTGGTGAAGGATGCCTTGGAAAAGGTAAAGTGGATTCAGGAGAGACTTCGTACAACACAGTCCAAATAGAAGAGTTGCGTGGATCAGAAAGCGCGTGATTTATCGTTTATGGTGGGTGGAAATGTTCTCTTAAAGGTTTCGCCGATGAAGGGAATCATGAGATTCGGGAAGAAGGGCACGTTTAGCCCAAGGTTTATAGGCCCATTTGAGGTGTTGAGACGAGATAGGGAGGTTGCTTACAAGCTTGCTTTTCCTCCCAGTCTATTGGGAGTTCATCCGATTTTCCATATAACTATAATCCGGAGGTATCATGCCGACCTTCCACACGTGTTAGACTTCAGCATAGTTCAGCTAGATGAGAGCTTGGGCTATGAAGATAAACCAATTGCTATTGTGGAGAGGCAGGTTCGCCAGTTGAGGTCCAAGAAGATTTCTACGATAAAGGTTCAGTGGAGGGTCCAACCAGTTGAGGAAGTGACTTGGAGGCCTAGGAGGACATGCAGAGCAGATATCCGCACTTATTCAGCACTCCTGGTATAATTCTAAACCCGTTCGAGAGCGAACGTTTGTTTAAGAGGTGGAGAATGCAACGACTCAACCGGTCATTTTGCCTTCTAGAACCCTGTTCCCCTAAATAAGACTCCCTATATGTGCTTTTACTGTTTTATGACTTGCGGGGATGGTTAATTCGGTATTTGGAAGGGTTCGGGAAGAAATAAGAACACTTGGTTCCTTAGTTTGGCTTTAAAAGGCCAAGTTTGACTTCGGTCAACTTTTTGAGTAAACGACCTCGGAATCAGGATTTGACTGTTCCAATAGCTTCGTATGATGATTTTGGACTTGGGCGTATGTTCGGATCGGGTTTTGGATGACTCGGGAGTGTTTCGGCGCCTAATGGTGAAAATCGGCTCTTTTAAGGTTTTAAAGTTCTTTAAATTTGGTTTGGAGTAGGTTTTGGAGTAATTGAGGCCCGTTTGAAATTCAGAGCCTGAAAATAATTCCGTATTGTGATTTAAGACTTGCACGCAAATTTTGGTGTCATTCCGAGTAGTGTAATTATTATTCGGTGCGTTCAGAGCAAATTGGAAACTTGAAGTTCATATTTTGATAAAATTTGGTTTTGGGATGTGATTCTTGGTTTTGTTGTTGATTTACGCATTTCGAGAGTTCGAGCAAGTCCGTATTATGTTCACATACTTTTTGATACATTTAGACGGGGTCCCGAGTGGCTCGAGTGAGTTTTGAACCACGAGGAGCTAAGTTGAAAAAACCAAAAAATCCAGTTCATGTTTCCTTCTTCGCGAATGCGGAATGTCCCTCGCGTTCGTGATGAAGGAAAATGGGAGCTGGGCTATTGCCCTTCGCGTTCGCGTAGAAAGGCGGGGAGGCCAGTGTAGTTCACCCTTCGCATTCGCGAAGGATCCCACACGTTCGCGAAGGGTAAGTCAGGCAAGCCTTCGCGTTCGCGAAGGGCATTTTGTGACCTGTGGAAAATTTGCCTTTGCGAACGCGAGGCACCTATCGCGTTCGCGAAGAATGGGTCAGCAGAGCTGGGCATAATGCCTTAAAAATGGGGCTCAGCCATTTTTGAGCCCATTTCTTACATTATTAGGCGATTTTGGAGCTTCTTGAGAGGGGTATTCAACTAGCAACTTGGAGGTAAGTTAATTCTACCTATTATGAGTTAAATACATAAATTGTGGGTAGATTATTATATGTAAATTGTGAAAATCTAGGCTTTGACAAAAATGAGATTTTAAACCACGAAAATAGTTATGGAATGGGATAAAAATTATATATTTGAGTTTTTGAGATTACGGGTAACGATTTCATCCGAATATTTCTGGAATCCATGCATGTGGGCCGGGATTAAATTTTAGGGATTTTACCAATTTGGGTTGGGTAATTAATCTAATAATCTAATTTTGAATTGTTAAGCATGTATTAATTAAATTATATAACATTTGGCTAATTTCGGATTTTTCGACACCAAATTGAAGCTTTAACACGAAATCGTGATCGGGAAGTCAACTTTGAGACGGGGTAAGTCTCTTGTGTAACCTTGTAAGAGAGAATTTACCCCATAGGTGTTTCAAATAAATATTTGCTTCTAATTGTGGGGGCTACGTACGTACGAGGTGACGAGAGTCCGTGCGTAGCTACTATTATGCTATTGTCCGGGTAGTTTAGGACCCAATTCATATGTTATTTGGAATTATTGCATCATACTTGTTAATTTAAAAATGCCTAAATTATATTAGTAATGATTGGAAATCGTGGAAGATTGCTTGTGAAATTAGTATTATTATTGTATAAAAACCTCTGTAATATTAAAGTCAAATGCTTATAAAACATCCTTCTCTCTTGTGGAACGGGCCGAACGCCTCGGCAGTAGATAGAAGCATCTATGGTTCGTGCCGCTTGACCCTCGGCAGTGTACACATTATTCTGGATCGGGCCGTACGACCTCGGCATAAATCGTGCTTAATAATAAAAATTGTTCGGTGGTTTGATATTTATTTTATTGCAGCTTGTGAAGGTAAATGATTATTTGAAAATTATCAAATTGTGAAAGAATTAATTGTTTCTACCTGGTAAGGAGATATTATTATTGATAGTATAAATTGTGTTTATTTAAGTATTTCTACCTTAATATTATTGACCCATAGTGAGTGTAAAAGTCGACCTCTTGTCACTACTTCTTCAAGATTAGACTTGATACTTACTGGGTACATATTGTTTACGTACTCATGCTACACTTGCTGCACTATGATATCATGAGAAAAAGTTGGTGAGAATTTGAGATTCTAGGACTTCCCAAACAGGGCCAAATAGAAGGTATTTGGCGGAGTTTTTCTTATATTTAATAATTTGGTATCTGGAATCCACTGGCTCGACTAATCCAGATCGGAGTTCCTATCTGTAATTTTTTCATTCTTGGGGCTCGAATCCGAGATCTCTGGTTAAGGACAGAGGGATCTCATTCATCTCGCGGCACCCCTTGTTGGTTTGACACTTTCTTTAATGTTTTCCTTTTGTTGGTCTGATTCTTTAGAAAAGAATGGTTCTCTGACCCCTCTCAAATTCCACAGAAAAAAACAAGATATATGGTATTGAGTAGTTTAATTCTTATATACAGTTCTAACAAACAGAGTATATCCTGTGATGTGATTGTCTAAATAGTTGGTCTAATGTATTTTCTGTTTGTGTATTTTGGTAGTATATAAAGTACATATAATACCCATAGCGCAAGCAAAATAATGCATGTATAGAGCAGAGCCTGGATTTATATCTATGGGTTCAGGATTTTAGAATAACGACTTTAAGTGTTAATAACTAGGTTTTAGATTTTGTCATGACCTATTCGGATTTTGTAGCGACTATTGTTGCTAAACAATGTAAGCACTTATGCGACTAAAGTCAATATAAAATTAAAGGCTATTATGGCCAAGAGAATTGCTCTTGAAAGGATAAATTCCATTTGCAGTAATTCGCCACTAAAATACAAAAATGTCGCCACTGAAAGACGACTGTTTAACTAATAAATAGCTTCTACAGAAACTGCAAAAAGAAGAAAGATAATAAAGTAAGTTTAATTTCTTTCAAAAATTTAGTAAGAATTACCCATATCTACAAAATCCAGATATATGTGGAGATTATTTACGCCATGGAGAAGAGACTAAAAGTATTGCCTTTTTCTATCGGCCGTCCAACGAAGGAATTTGTGTGAATGGAGTTATCTATCAGTTGAGTTACATTTACGAATGGAATATAGTTGACGGGTGGAACATAGTTGCTTTCGATGTTAGAGTTATACAATTGTGGATAATCCTTTAAATCAGAACGTACTTTATTATAACCTGATAAAAGTGAAGGGCAAATTAGCAGTCATAAATTGTAGGGAGAAATTTGGTCGTGATATGAATTTGTGGAATTTTCTATTATGGGGAAAACCAATGAATTCTCCTATTTATGTTGCGATGTCACGAGAAAAAGTTGGAGAGAATTTGAGATCCCAAACAGGGTCGAATAGAAGGCATTGACGCTTATGTAGAAAGCCTCTTACCATTGGGAAACTTTTCCAATTATCATCACCAAGTTTAAACTATAAGGTGTTTGGCGGAGTTTTTGTTATATTTAATAATTTGGCATCTGGAATATCCACTGGCTCGGCTAATCTAGATTTATATTCCTACCTGAAATGTTTTTATTTTTGGTGCTCGATTCTGAAATCTCTTATTAAGGGTGAAAAGATCTCATCCATCTCACTACACCCCTGGCTGGTTTTTGGCGGAATTATGCTCCTTCGTTTTTGTTTATTTATTGTATACAGTTTCTTTAATGGTATCCAGTTGTTTAATTTTCTAACTTATTCTGCTCTTTTAGTAGTTGTTAGTATTCTCGATCTACATGGATTTTCTTGAATATTCCAGCAATCTTATACTACCATTCTTTAGCTATCAACAAATCATTGACTGTCAGCATCACTTTCTCTCAATTAGTTTTCTGATTAACCAGAACAACTTCTAACATTAAAACTAATCACATTAATATTTGCCCTATTATATTTTATTTTTCATTCTCATGTTCAAACTCAAAACTTCTGATTAATGATAGAGGATCTCATCCATCTTATCGTTGGCCCTATTATAATTTTTGAAATTATAGGTGTACCAGTTATTATTGTATGTTAACTTGATATTCTTATAGTAAGCCATATATAAGACTAAAATAGTAACCCATAAACTTAATTTAAATTCTGAATCTGCCTATGAATATGATGTCACTCATGCTATCATTTTTTATGATACAACTAATAGAAAATATGAACATATAGATACAAGAGACAAAGACAAACCAAAAGCTTTTATAGGCATGTAATTCATCGTACTACATTATTCACTTTTTATCATACACGCACATCATACAGTGACCATAATACATATACATATATAACAATAAAACAAATTAAAGACGACACAACAACATACGATATACATATATATATATATTTAAGACATGATTACAGTACAAACATTTGACGGTGCAATTTGTTGCAACATACTTCTGGAGCAATTGCAAATTGCTTTATTATTAAACGACTACACACACGACATTCGAAAATATCCATTTAACGAAGGAGACAAATACTAGTCTTCTCCTCTGGAAAATAATGGCATGTCTGGCAAATAATACCGTCTGAGCAATCTTTGTTTGTTTGACATTGTCTCTGGCAAGTGAGTAGTGAATTTAGAAACAAAGTTTGTTCCATGGCAGCTACCTCCAATGGAAAATCACGTACAGCCATAACCAGCATGTTTGGTGACCCTGAAAATTTGGCTGTATACATAACATCATTAGGAAAAATATTAAATGATACAATCATGTCACAATGGTATACTTTAATTCTTGGATTGTTATTACTACTACTGTATTGTTTTCTTTCGCTTCAATTTTCTTAATATCTTGTTGTTACTGCTAGTTGCTACTGCTTTTTTTTTTTCCATATTTTTTTAGTCGAGGGTCTATCGGAAACAGCCTCTCTACCCTTTCGGAGCAGGGGTAAGGACTGTGTATACGCTATCCTGAAGCTAGCATAGGGAGATTTTACTCGTTGGTATCAATTTGGGGGGTCGGTGGACTTTGTTGCTCTCCATGGAGCTTTTGGCATAATAGGTTTCATGTTACGTCAATTCGAGAATCTGACCCTCCCCAGACCCACTTGTGGAAAATCATTGGGTCTGTTGTTGGTGGCATTGTTGTTGTTGTTGTATCATATGTGGCTACTAGAAACACGCGTTTTTCTAATGAACTTCCGTCGAGAATGTGCTCATCCGTAGGGGCAGAGCTAGAGGGTTAACTACTAGTTCGATGAAATCCAGTAGCTTTGACCTAGACTTTATATTTATATTAAGAAATCTACTAAATATAAAAATTAGATTTAGAATCCAGTTACTATCAACTAATTCGCTATCTAAGAATTTAGAATCAATAAGTTTAAATTTTGGCCCGCCCCTGCTATCGAAAACTGTTTTTCGATCGTTTCCCTAGGAAAATCTCAAATTTCCGATAGATTTTGACGAGAACGTCCATCAGAAAAATGCGTATTAATTTTTAGTAGTTGTAATGTAAACGTGTATGCACATGCACACATATGTAACATATGGTTTTGTTTTAATAATTATTATGAAAGAGTTAGTGAAGGGAGTTATTAATAAAAATTACTCACCAACTGTAGCGACCCAGAGGAGGAGCATGAACACAGCTAATTGCTTTTGGAAAGAAGCCATACTTCTATGTAGGTATAGACTGAGATTTTTAGAAATTTGCTGTGTGCCCTAAGAGTGCAAAAAAGGTAGAATTTATACCCAATAAAGGGAGCTAATTTTGTTTAATAAAAAATTAAAATGATTACACAAGAATTGCATGTTACAATAGTTTATTTATTTACAAATTTATTAAGAGTGCTAGCTCTTCATACTGCTATTTTGTTTATGTAATGTACATTTGTGCAATATTTATTGGTTAATAGTTTGACTATGGTTGATCTTGGTCTGGAAAATTAGGTGTGTAATTAATACTCTATGGATGCTCTAGAATGGGAGCTTTGGACCAATGATGAAGTTGTTTTTGTGTGACCTATATGTTACGGGTTCAAGCAGTGAAATCAGTCAACGATACTTGAATCAAAGTAGGTTGCCTACATTACACTCTCATGGGGTGCGGCCCTTTTCCGGACCCTGCGTGAACGCGGGATACTTTATGCACCGGGATCCTATATACTGATGTGATAGCATATCAAGTAGATTAAATTAAGGGGTTTGGATTATGAAGATTAAATTACCTAATTATAAATTATAATGATTGCTTTGATATAGATTTCATAATTTTCTAATACTTTAAATAATTAAGTGTTAGCATACTGAAATATACATTAATGGGTATTATTTGCATACATGTGGGGGTAAAAATGGGGAACAATCCCACCTGAATCCTACCAAGAAAATCAATTATACATATGTGGGAATCACAACTAATTAAATTCTACTAAAAAGGAGAAGCTTCTCGCGAAAAGATAATTTAGGTTGATTCTTGAATATGAATAAGAGAAAAAAGAGCAGAATCGAACTCTTGTGTACAAATTCAATTTTTATGTATATATATTTATATAAATATATTTTTATTATAACATTGTTGGCCAGATTTCATGTTTCAAAAAGATAGAGTACAAATACTAAAATACTACAATATTAATAGAGTGCATCGTCTTATCATTGAGTAATCTCTCATGGGTACTGCTTAACAGCAGTAGGGTATTCCAATCTTCTTCAAAATCAACTTCTTGCACAATACAAGGCATTCTCGCATATATCTCATGGATACTATACATCTTTCATTTTTTGTAACGATCCGCCCGGTCATTTTGAGCTCTAGCGCGACGTTCGGCGGTTTGAGGCCTTGAGTAGCTTCACTTCAGGTATTATGACTTGCACGTATGGTCGGAATTAAACTTCAGGAAGTACGGAGTTGCTTTGGAAAGAAAAATTTAATTTCGGAAGCTTTAAGTTGGGAAAATTGGCTAAGGTTTGACTTTTTGAGTAAACAACCTCGGAATTGGGATTTGAAGGTTCTAACGGGCTCGTATGATGATTTTGGTGTTAGGAGCATATCCGGATGTTGATTTGGAGGTTCGTAGGTTATTTCGGTGTCAATTGGCGAAAATTGGAAATTGGATGATTTTGGAAAGTTTGACTGGGAGTGGACTCTTTGATATCGGGGTCGTATTCCGATTATGAAAGTTGGAGTAGGTCCGTAATGTCGATTAGGAGTTTCATGCAAAAATTTGAGGTTAATCGGACTTGATTTGATAGGTTTCGGCGTCGCATGTAGGAATATGAAGTTTTAAAGCTCACTGAGCTTGAGTTGGGGTGCAATTCGTGATTTTAGCGTTGTTTGATGTGATTTAAAGGCTCGAGTAAGTTCGTATAATGTTTTAGGACTGATTGGTGTATTTTGTTGAGGACTCAGGGGCCTCGGGTGGATTCCAGATAGTTAACGGATTGAATTTGTCCTTATGAAAATGTTGGTGGCAGCATATCTGGTGTAATCGCACCTGCGAGATTTTGGCTGCAGGTGCAGACTATCGCCGCAGAAGCGATATTTGGACTAAGCTGGGTGGCCGCAGATGCGAGTGCATTTCCGCATCTGCGAGCCCACGGATGCGAAGGGATATCCGCAGAAGCAGAAAGCGAGAGGGGCAGTTGGGTCGCATAAGAGGATGGGTATCCACACATGCGGGAGCGTAGAAGCGCGTGGTGGACCGCAGAAGCATAAAATGGTCTGCAAAAGCAGATTTTGCTCGTCTTGGAGGGAACCGCACTTGCGATTGATTTTTCGCATGTGCGGAGCCACAGTTGCAGCTGGTGTTCTGCAAGTGCGGAAAAGTCGGCTGGGAAAATTATTTTAAAATCAGGGTTTTGCTTATTTTTCTCATTTTCTCACTTGGTTGGGGCGATTTTGGAGAGTTTCAAGGGAAGATTTTCATCAAGCAATACAAGGTAAGTGAGTCCCACATATTACAAGTTGAATACATGGTTTGTAAATGGATTTAAACATGAAAATTAGTAGAAATTGTGGGGGGTTGGGTGGGGGAGGGGATAGAAAACCTAGAATTTGGTGTTTTTGGAGTTGGACCACGAAATTGGACATGAAATTTGGAATAGGTTATATATTTTAGTTCGTGGTGTTAGGAGTAAAGTTTATTTTCGAAATATTTCGGAATCCGGGCGTGTGGGCCCGAGGGTTATCTTCATCGACTTTTCGAGCGTAGTTGAGAATTTATTAAATTGATTAATTATGGGTATTAGAGTATATTTTGATTGGTTTGCACTTTGTTTGCATAGTTTTGGATCGACGTGCATTGGTTTGAGGTGTTAGAGAGGCCATGTAGCCGGTTATGGAACTTCGGAGCGAGATAAGTTTCCTGTCTAACCTTGTGAGGGGGAAATCACCCCTAGGTGATATTTATTATTATGTGCAACTAGTTGTGGATACTACGTATGCACGAGGTGACGAGAGTTCGTACGTAACTATGGCATGTTTATGTCCGGGTAGACCTAGGATCTTATCTAGTAATATTTGAATTATTTGAACTCATGTTGCTGACATTAAATTAATCGAATATATAAATGAAATTGATTTAGAAATAACAATATGTACACTAGGCCAAGCATTAACACTTTGAGTTGTGGGCAAGTTATTTGAGAAACGGTAAAGATTATATCCATCTTTGTACCCAAGTACGGTGTTGTAAACACGTGTCTCGAAATTCGGTAACTTCCTCTCTTTTCTTGTGGAGCGGGCTGAACGCCTCGGCAGTATATAGGTGCATCTATGGTTCGTGCTGCTCGACCCTCAGCACTGTACATATTATTCCGGATCGGGCCGAACGACCTTAGCAGAATCGTGCGTTATTCCGCTTGTAGCCCGAATATTCACGAGCTAACCTCTTTACTGATGCCCAACATTTTATATGGTACTCTGGATTTATGTGATGATGACACTTGACAACTTTCGGAGATATTAAGATAGAATACAAGATAGAAAAATTTATACTTTAAAGGAAATAATTGGAAACTTTTTGAGATTTACAGATTTACTTCATTATTGTTGTGCATTTCATACCTGTTATGGATTATTATATTATTTGCTTGGACCTCTAATAGGTGTCGATGTCGACCCCTCGTCACTACTTCTCCAGGGTTAGGCTAGATACTTACTGGGTATGCGTTAATTTACGTACTCATGCTACACTTCTACACCAAATGTGCAAAATCTGACAGGTTCATTGATGACTACCTTGTAGCGTAGGCGCACATGCTGGAGAGACTTCATGTGAGCTGCATTTCAGGCTACGCATCACAGTCCATCGAGTCTCCATTATACTATTCATTTTATTCTATCTCATTATATTCGGGACAGATGTTGTATTTGTAACGACCCGACCAGTTATTTTGAGTATCACAACCTTGTTCCTCTATTTACTGCTCAATTTATATCTTACAGTTGATTTATGACTTATAGGGTTAGTTGGTTCGGGTTCGGAAGGATTTCGGAGTGAAATGAGACACTTAGTCTCATAATTGAAAACTTGAGTTGGAAAAGTTGAACAGATATCCACTTATGTGTAAATGACCTCGGAATTGAATTCTGATGATTCCAATAGCTTCGTATGGTTATTTTGGACTTAGGAGGGTATCCGAAAACTTATTTGGAGGTCCGTAGTAGAATTAAGCTTGAAATGGCGAAAGTCAAATTTTTGGAAAGTTTGATCGGGGGGTTGACTTTTTGATATCAGGGTCGAAATTCGATTTCAGAAATTGAAATAGGTTCGTTATGTCATTTATGACTTGTGTGCAAAATTTGAGGTCAATCGAACTTGATTCGATAGGTTTCGGCATCGAATGTAGAAGTTGGAAATTTTATGATAGATTAAAGTTTCAAATGGGTACGCACAAGACCCAACTTTGAATGAGAATATCTATATATATATATATATATATATATATATATATATATATATATATATATATATATATATATGGATTTATGTGATGATCTACTTATAAAATGAAAGATCTTCGAGTCTAGTTTCTAACGCTTTAAACCGTTCGTCATTTGGACATTCCTACACGACGTTATGACCAAATTACCAATGTATAGAAAAATGCAATTTTGCGACCAATTCTGCAATCGCAGAAGCATTATGTAATCGCAGAAGTAGATATGCGACCGCAAAATGGTCGCAGACCTATCCAGTGAAGCCTATTTCTGGGCATCGATTTTGCAGTGCATTTTGCGACCCGCATACCCATTCTGCGGTCCATTATGCGATCGCAAACCTGCTTTCGGAGGGTTAATTTTTCTATTTTTATAACCCGACCCCATATTGATAAATAGGTTTTGGGACTCATTTTGGAGCAAAAATCTGACATTTTTAGAGAGAAGGGAGAGTGTTCTAGAGAGAGAAAAAAGCTCAAGTACTTTGTTCATCAAGATCTTGTTCAAGCTTTGAAATCCAACAAGGAAATATCACAAGATCTTCACCCTAGAGGTAAGGTTTTAACCCATAGTCTTCAATTTCGAATTTGGGTAAAGATAGTGATTAAGAGTATGATTCTTGGGTGTAATAGTATTATTTATACATATCAATAAGGTTTTTGAAAATATTGTTGAGTTCAAATGGGTAAAGATTGGGTTGAAAATGATAAAAATCTTTATTGACTTTAATTGAAGATTTGAGGGTCGAGTTGATGTCGGAATTTGGTGAAATTTGTATGGTTGGACTTGTGGTTGGATGGGCGTTCATATTTTGTAATTTGTGTCAGGTTCCGAGAAGTGGGCCCCACGGGTGATTTTTGAGCTAAATTTCGGACTTTTATGGAAAATTAGTATTTTCTTATGAAATTAATTCCAATAAATTTTATTGACTGAATTGAATTAATTGTGGCCAGATTCGAGGTGTTTGGAGGCCAATTCACAAGGCAAAGGCATAGAAGAGTAAAGAATTACACGGTTTGAGGTAAGTAACACTTCTAAACTTGGTTCTGAGGGTATGAATCCCCGAATTTGGTATGATATGAACTGTTTGGATGTGACACACACGATAGGTGACGAATATGTAGACGTGCACCATGGAAAGTGTGTCTTGAATAAATCATGTGAAGTAGTAAAATTAAAGAATCATGTTATTATCTGAACATGTGGCACATGTTAGAGGAATTAAGCTGAGGCTAGTAATAAAGATCATGTTTAGGCTATGTGCCGATATTTTAAGACCCATGGGGTCGTGATGCTATGGAATTAATTGTTCTAGAATATACATTTCACACTCAATAATAATTGTCTATTGTGAGGATATTTATGGGATTGAGCTGCGCAATGCAGCAGGCCATAATGGCTTTATACATCATTATTATATGGATCGGGGCTACCCGCCTGCAATAGACCTTATAGGCTTTACTATTTTATGGATCGGGGCTGCCCGCCTGCAGCATGCCTTATAGGCTTAGTAATTATATGGATAGGGACTGCCCGCATGTAGTAGGCCATATTGGCTTTGTATTACACTTGGGCTGAAGGAGCCCCTCCATAGTCTGTACACCCTCAGTGAGCATAGATGATTATATATATTCGGGATGGACTTGCCTTACTTACTGCTTATATATATATATTTGGGATGGATGTTCCCAGGGCATGGACTTGCCTTACTTATTTATATTGTAATGAATTTACCTGGACATGGATCTTATCCGTATCATTTGCATTTGGGGATAAATTACCCCAGGGTGGATTGGCCTTATACGGCACTGAATGATTGACTGTCAGTCGATGTGTATATATATATACGGGTTGGAACACCCCGTGGTTGGACTGGCCATAAACTGTACCGAGTGACCGAATAATTGGTGACCAGTATCTACAGGAGGTCTTGCTACTAAGATGTCATATTCCTCATATCATGCAGTATTGATCTATTTCACTTGTACTAAGTTTAACTGTTGAACTTGAAAGTATGCCTATATTTCTGTACCATTATTTTTACTGGACTGTACATGCAAAGCTCATCATTTCTTTGAACCCATATGTTAGTCTTGTTACTTATTGAGTTAGTTGTACTCATACTACACTCTGCACCTCGTGTGCAGATCCAGGTGCTTTCAGACACGAAGATTGTTAGATTTCAGAGTACTATCAGTTGGAGATTATCAAGGTAGTTGCTTGGCATCCGCTTACCTTGTCTCTCTTTCCTTGAGTTATTGTACCGTTCTATATTTCAGACAGTGGTTTTTATCAGTCAAACATTGTATTCACATTAGATACTTATGTACTCAGTGACACCGGGTTTTGGGAGTGATATATTTGAAATTTTGAGATTTCTTCCGCTGAATTTAATTATTATGTTTTCAAATTTAAAAGAAATGGTGGTTTATTGGGATTTTTGGCTTGCCTAGTATTGAGATAGGCGTCATCACGACATGTGAGATTTTGGGTCGTGACAAGTTGGTATCAGAGCCTAGGTTACATAGGTCTCACGAGTCATGAGCAGGTTTAGTAGAGTCTTGCGGATCAGTACGGAGACGTCTGTACTTATCTTCGAGAGGCTGTCGAAACCTTAGGAAAATTTCACTTTCTTGTATTCTATTATGCGGAATTGATTCAACTTGAAACATAACTCTTTGAATTTCTTCCACGCATTCGTGTGCGCATGTGAGCGCTCAGTATCAGCTGTGCATTGCTGGCTTGTGATTCCATGAACTTTGTTCGAGATGGGTATTCTGTGTTTTGGTGATGGGCCAGTCTGGAGGTCTCGAGGCCAGGGTTAGACCGTAGCTTAAGCTCGGTAGCTTCAGTTGTAACATGTACATTTGGACTCATATGTCCGGTAATTTCCCTACGGGTGAAATGTGTGGTTTGATGAGCGGTGGAATGACTTTGTGATGAGTATGATATGACTGCGGGATATGTTAAGACGATTTGAATGCGATGAGAAGTGTTTCCTTGAAATGTAAAAAGGGCCATTAGGTGCTTGATTTTTATTTTTATGTGACGTACAGTCTCGAGTATGAATCTTTTGAAGGATCTTTTTTTTTAAATTATGGGAAAAATTAAATTCTCATGTCTTGTTAATGAGTTTGGACTCAGAAAGATGAAGTGATTTCATAGTAATTGTAATTGCGAAAGGGTATAACAAGATACCAATTTGAGACTAAGCAGGTGGGTTATCTCTTGCGTAGTAATCTACGTAGTTGTGTTCCTTATAATGTGAATAGTGAGTTTCTTTTCTGCCAGCAGGGCGTATGTGTTGAGACTTGAATTTGAATCTGGTTAAGAAAGTCAGCTTGAGTGTTAAGAGAATGAATGCGAACTTAGTGAACGATTGAGGTATTTTATGGTTGGCGTTGCATGAGCTTGAAAAGAAATTTTTGTTGGACCAACTGCAGTATTATGACAGTAATAAAGTATGGGTATTGTGAGTTATGGAGTGTTTAAATCTATGGCTTTGAACCAAGTGGGGGAGTCTGCTATGGACGAATAAATTCATGGGTATGTGTCAAATTTGTATTTTGGTCTGAAGTATGCTTCGGAATCAGTGATAACTTGCAGAGGTGGAGTTCGAGAATAACTCGAGTAAGGAAATTTTTGGATATGGGTTATATTGCGCTTTATGAGTTTATAAAAATCGTAGGATGAGTGAGTTGTTATTTGTGAATGATGTAGTGCGCACGTGGTATGAACTTGATAGGTGGTATTAAAGTAGAGTTACTTATTTGAGTGTTATTGTGTTAATGAGACACATGTCTTTTGGCCCATTTGGGCGGTGTAATGTGGAATTGAACAAATGGGGTGACTCTCGAGAAAGTTCTAATGGATTCGAGATTTAATATGTAACAATTAAGAATTTTTGGCAGATTTGTTTGGCTAAAATCTGAGATTTAAGTTGGATAGTATTGAGACTTGTGGCATTTTTGTATATCATTATGGATTTTATATTTAGGTATTAGGAAGGTGGATGAAACGGCCTTAGATTCAAATGAGGTATTTTCAGAGTGGGTTTTTCGATTGTGGTATTTATAGGGTTAATTATGATGTGGTGAGACTCTACAAATATTTTGGTGGCAATATTCTTGGTTTTTGGTGACCTACGAGGTTTGGTCGAGTTAGAGGAATTTAGGTCTAATAGCTTGGTTATGCGCAGATGGATTTCAAAGTGTTCTTGATAGTTTTTACCATGGTTTGAACCGGATATTTTCTACTGGTGTGAGAAACGTGTTGTGTATTGTGATTTCCTCCTGGAAGGAAGCAAGAGGAAGTTTCTAACTAACCAGGTATGTAATTTGCTGGTGACTCAGAGTTGATAATGGGATTCTTATGCTTGTCACATGATGGCATAATAGATGTGGTGTGTTGTGTGGGATTAGGAATTACATGTACAAGGTGACAGTTCAGCTTTGAATTGAAGGTAACGAATGTTGGACAGCATGGCCAGTTTCAAATATTTCGATGAATGATATAACTGCTCGGTAATTCCTAATAAGGGTACGCATTTCAGAAGGTGCGTTATGTTTTGACTTACGGATGTTCATCGGTATTGCAGTACTCACCTGGTTGATAGACTGCAGATGTCAAATTATTGCTATGTGGCACAAAAGAATTAAGAGAGTATTCTTCATGGGATTGTCATGAATGGAAGATGTGTTAGTCATTTTAGTGCTGGAGTTGGGATCAGTTACGGTGATTCATATGTTCGATGAATTTGGAGACCGGGAATTCTTAGAAGTATGTTGTTTAGGGGTTGCGACCTATTTGAAGTGACTATTTTATTTAAAACTCGGTGGAGGCACTAGTTTCGTTAATTATTTGTGATAACTATGCGCTATGAGTGCGCATATATGTTAGGTTTGAGCCCATGTGTGGTCATTAGAGCAAGTATTCATACTCGGAAGAATGCTTAGGCTATTATATGCATAGAGTTGACTGTTAAGCATAATGGTACAACATTTCCCATATTCGTACCTTTGTTGAGAACTATCTGGGCTATACTTGAGATTACAAAGAAGATGATTCCCTAAATAAACAGGATAGTTACTAATTCCGATTGAAGTGTGATAGTAGACTTTGTAAGTTCTTACACTATGTAGTGCTATTTCTACCGGTCCAGGAGCATGAGAATCTTATTTCATTTTCATATAGTAGTGTACTTTTTTAATTGCTCATGTATGATATACTGGGACTGGAGGCATGTGACCATGCCAGGAGATTCATATTATTGGCACGTGAGTTGTTCGTGCCGTGTATGAGAATTCTATTTCTATAATAATTTATCTGATCTATTAATTTCCTTCCTCTACAATTGTGCACATGCACCTACGGTTATCCTCTTCACGAAATTTGAGGAGTTGGTTGTAACATTGTGCTTTGGTGGTGCTTGTTGAACTTGTAATACGGTTCTCTTCCTTAAGACATCTCCCATATTTGGGTACACAGATTGCGCAGTTGTGGCTTGAGTTATATTGATGTGGCGTGTCTGTGGGATAGTTGCATTTAATAATGTAAGGTCATTGGACCTAGAATGGGTACTATCATGTTTGATTACAGTATATTCGGAAGGATAATATTGAAAGTCGGCTTAGCAAGTGATTATGGTTATAATTAGGGTGAGATAGCTCCATGACTTGTTGATCTGATAAGGGGTCATGATATTTCCATATGTTTCTTTTATTATTAACAGTGTACGAAAGTGTTGGGATGAGGTTTTGTTCGATATGGGGTTTAATGCTAGTACTTGGTTGGGTTGAAGTAGTTATTGTGATCAGGAATTGTGCTACGAGCGGGGGAGTTGTCTAATATTCTAGGTAAATTATATCCGTGATTATAGTTATAGCTCGATGTAGCTTTTTCAGACTCATACATTGTGTAAATGTAAGATTCGAGTCTTGAAAAGAAATTCTAAAGGATTGGGAATTGAATTCCAAGGTTTTTGGGCTAAGGTTAAATTAAGGATTTTCATTTGTATTGTGTTGTCAGGCCTATATAGAATAGGGTGACGTGAGATCACCCCCGGGTATGTGCGTGGTAAGGTGGAATATATATTTGAAAGTTAAGAACAACTCTTGGCACGTTCGAGGATGAACACATGTTTAAGTGGGAGAGAATGTAACGACCCGACCGGTCATTTTGAGTATTTTAACCCCGTTCCCCCATTTACTACTCAATATATGCCTTACAGTTAATTTATGACTTATCGGGTTAGTTGGTTCGAGTCCGAAAGGATTTCGGAGTGAAATGAGACACTAAGTCTCATAATTAAAAACTTGAGTTGGAAAAGTTGACTGGATATTCACTTATGTGTAAACGACCTCGGAATTGAATTCTGATGATTCCAATAGCTCCGAATGGTTATGTCGGACTTAGGAGCGTGTCCGAAAAAGTATTTGGAGGTCCGTAGTAGAATTAGGCTTGAAATGACGAAAGTCAAATTTTTGAAAGGTTTAACCGGGGGTTTGACTTTTTGATATCGGGATCGAAATTCGATTCCGAAAATTAGAATAGGTTCGTTATGTCATTATGACTTGTGTGCAAAATTTGAGGTCAATCGAACTTGATTCGATAGGTTTCGGCATCGAATATAGAAGTTGGAAATTTCATGATAGACTAAAGTTTCAAATGAGTACACACAAGACCCAACTTTGAACGAGACTATCTAAATATATATATGGAGTTATATGATGATCTACCTATCAAATGAAAGATATTCGACTCTAGTTTCTAACGCTTCAAACCGTTCGTCATTTGGATATTCCTACAAGATGTTATGTCCAAATTACCAAAGTCTAAAAAAATGCAATTATGTGATCGCAGAACCATTATGCGATCGCAAAAGTAGTTATGCCACCGCAAAATGGTCGCAGACCTGTCCAGTGAAGCCCATTTCTGGGCATCAATTTTGCGGTACATTTTACGACCTGCAAACCCATTCTGCGGTCCATTGTGAGGATATTTATGGGATTGAGTTGCGCAATGCAGCAGACCATAATGGCTTTTTACATCATTATTATATGGATCGGGGTATACAGATCGGGACTAACCGCCTGCAGTTGGCCATATTGGCTTTGTATTACGCTTGGGCTGAAGGAGCCCCTGCGGAGTCTGTACATCCCCAGTGAGCGTAGATGATTATATATATTCTGGATGGACTTCCTAGGGTAAGGGATTACCTTACTTACTTCTAATATATATATATTTATATTTGGGATGGATGTTCCCAGAGCATGGACTTGCCTTACTTATTTATATTGTAATGAATTTACCTGGATATGGATCTTGTCCGTATCATATGCATTTGGCGATAAATTACCCCAGGGATGGATTGGCCTTATATGGTACTGAATGACTGACTGTCAGTCGATGTGTATATATATACGGTTTGGAGCACTCATACTACACTCTGCACCTCATGTGCAACCAGGTGCTTTCGAAAACGGAGATTGTTAGATTTCAGAGTACTATCAGTTGAAGATTATCAAGGTAGTTGCTTGGCTTCCGCTGACCTTGTCTCTCTTTCCTTCAGTTATTGTATTGTTCTATACTTTCAGACAGTGGTTTTTATCAGTCAAATATTGTATTCGCATTAGATGCTCATGTACTCAGTGACACCGGGTTTTGAGAGTGATATATTTGAAATTTTGAGATTTTTTCCGCTGAAGTTAATTATTTTTTTTTCAAATTTAAAGAAGTGGTGGTTTATTGGGATTTTTGGCTTGCCTAGTATTGAGATAGGCGCCATCACGATAGGTGAGATTTTGGGTCGTGACAGCATTGTTATTGTACTCTTTAGAAAATGCTCATGTACTTGTGATACCAGGTTTTGGGAATTCTTTCAAGTTATTTATTATTGAGGTTTGTGTAAATATTTTTATTTACTCTGTAAATTTTACTTTATACTATACAATTAAGGAAAAGTATGATTTCAAGATACTAAAATGAGTAAATAAATTGATAAATCACTGTTGGCTTGCCTGACGACGGTGTTAGGTGCTATCACGACCTTTAGCGGATTTTGGGTCGTGACATTATTTTTACTCTAAGAATATTTTCATTAAGTGTACTGGTTTTTAAGTGGATAATTTTCCAATTTTCCAATCCTATGTCTTCTTAATTCCTCTTCGTCAATTGTCATGGAGGAATTCATATCTTTTCAATCCAACAATAAGAAATTGCAACAACAAGAACTTCCTAATCATATGTCTTAATATATAGTACAATTTTCCCTTGATGCATCTTTTGTTAGTGTCATTTTAATTTGCTGGCCTAAACTTTTGATAAGGATTAGAATATCAGTTGATGTTTAGATATCTAATGACATTGTGTTCTATGGTCCTTTGACTCACTTTCACTTGTTTGATTTCTAGTAAAGAATAGCTGGAAGTTAGCTTTCATCTAGAAGGAGCAATAACAAAGAAGATTGTCCTAAGAATTTTTGTCACACTTCTATATTTAATCAAAGTTAGTGAATGTGTAAAAAGAATCAAGAATAAACAAGGAGTTGTTTTTTCAAAAAACAAAAAAGGAAGAAGAAGAAGAAGAAGAAGAAGAAAAGAAAGCTTAATCGGAAAAAGAATACATAAGGGGTTCCCTTTCTATTCAAAAGATGAGGGGTATCATTTCCCAGCCTATAAGGATTAAGGGGTAAACTAAGTTTTACTCTAGTAATTATATTATATAGTAGTATATTATTTGAACAAAAAGAGGAATAGACTATTTTGTTTATGTAATGTACATTTGTGCAATATTTATTGGTTAATAGCTTGACTATGGTTGATCATGGGTCTGAAAAATTAATTGGGTGTGTAATTAATACTCTATGGATGCTATACACTGACCTGATAGCATATCAAGTAGAGCAAATTAAGGAGTTTGGATTATGAAGATTAACTTGCCTAATCTTTAATTACCATGATTAGGGGTGTTCGTCGGTTGGTACGGTATAATACATTTTTTTAGATATTTCGGTTCTGTATTTTCGGTATTAGATTTCTTAAAATGCTATACCAATGCCATACCTAATTAAATTCGGTACGGCTCAATTTTCCTCCTTTCGATTTCAATTCATTCGGTCTGATAACTTCGGTTTGTTCAGCTCAAATATTAACTAGTGCATAAAGTCATAGACTGTAATATTCTTAAGTAAGATAATCACAAATACGAAAATAAAAATATTATAATATAGTTAAAAAAAAAAGATAAATAACAAAAATTTAAACATAGACGGGAGAAAGGTTGAAAAGTAAGTAGCCAACCAAAGAAATGGAGAAAATGCAAGTATAGTAGAAAAGAAGGTGGTAAAGGCTAAAGAAATCTATAAAATAATCGAAAAGTAAATTTTAGAACTTTAATATTTATGTTATAACCAATAATTTATGTATTATGTAACTTAATGTATATTACAGTATGGTATCGATATTTTATTTTCAAATACCGTATACCATACCTAATACCATTTTTAAAAAAAAACTTAAATCAAATACGAAAATATCGAATATCAAATACCAAAAGTTTTTGATTTCAATACAGTAATTCGGTGTTTACCAAATTATGCACATCTCTAATGATGATTTCTTAAATATAGATTTCTCAATTTTCTAAAAAAAATAATCAAGTTGCCTCTCTCTTCTCTCATGCTCTCGGAGCATGATAGTTAACGTGTGCTGATTATGCTCATCCATGGCGAACGGAAGAGGACAGGGACGGGGACGAGGATGAGGACGTGGTAGGCCCAAGAAGAACCCCATAGTTATCTTTGGTAGCTATGTGGGTGCTCGAATCCAAGCTGAGGGAATTGAGAAGGATCAATTAGGCACACCTTCTCACAAATAGGTGGTGCAGGAAATTGGAATTGCAATGGAGATGACAGTTTGTGAAGCAGGATCTTCATCAACAAGCTCTAGCGTTAAAAAGAGGCTAGATCTGAATACTCCTCTAATAGCAACTGGAGTCAACAGCCCTGAGGAACACCAGATTCAACATGCAAGTAAGGGAACGGTAATTTCTGGTAATGAAACAGTGAATCCTGTACATGTTGCTAATGGAACCGTGATTGTGGAGAATACTAAGCCCGATGGGGAAGTTTCTACGGATCCTAGACCATGGAAAAATCTCTGTAAGAGGAACAGAGCAGTTGGGAATGGTATGTCATTTTCTTACATACCTCCACAAATTATTGATGGCCAAATTGTAGTGCAATTAGACAAAGCTGAAATTGAAGAGACGGAGAAGTGCAGTGCTAGCTTATATCATCGGGGAAGTGCATGGTTACAACAATATGAAGAAGTATATTGGGCTGAATTGGGCAAATGTTGCTGAGCCTGAGTTATACCTTCATGAGGAGGGCTACTATATCATTACATTTCAGACTGAAGCAGACATGCATGAAATCTATTATTCTGGGCCATATACGATCAACAATAGACCTATTATCTTAAAGCCTTGGATACCATACTTTGATTTCAATGAGGAGTTTTCTACTGAAATTCCCTTGTGGGTTCACTTTCCTAAGTTGCCTATGAACTTTTGGGGTCATGATTCTTTAAGAAGAATGACTAGTGCAATTGGGACTCCTATCTATGCAGATGAGTATACTGCAAAGAAAACTAGAGTGTCTTTTGCGAGGATGTTAATAGAAGTAAACATCACAAAGAGTTGCCTCTGAAGTTAGTGGTTATGGATCCTAATGGTAGGAAATTCAAGCAGCTAGTCAGATATGACTGGAAACCTGAGTATTTCCAGAAATATCTAGTGGTGGGGCACATATGTGGCATAGAGCAACGACCAAACAGCCAGCAAGTGAAGCAACATGTAAGGAAAAGAGAATCTAAGAAGGTAACAATGGAATGGAGATATAATGGCCCATTGAATGGAGGATACAATCAGGCCAATCAACCAGGGGATCAAGATCAACAACAAACATTCTTCCTCAGCAGAGCAAAGAAGGTCCACTGGGCAGATGAAATGTGAAGATAATTATTTGTCACGACCCAAAATCCGTCTAGTTGGATGGCACCTAAGCCAAACTGCTAGGTAAGCCAATTAACCACTAACCAATTCTAATAACAATTAATAAAGCAATTTAAGTAAAGAGATATCTGAATTTGATACATTCCCCAAGGACTGGTAGTACAAATCATGAGTTTCTAAGAAAAGAGTGTACAAAGCTGGTATGAAGTAAATACATCATCTGTTTAAAAAGTACATAAACAGATTTTAATGAATCTAAGGCTACCATGAATAAGAGGAAGATACAACCGGAATGCAGGTACATCTTAAGATCCAACTCCCAACGAACACAGCAACATCAGCAGCCAACATCTGCACGTAAGGTGCATAAGTGTAGTATGAGTACAACCGACCCTATGTATTCAATAAGTAACAAATCTTACCTTAGGTTGAAAGTAGTGACGAGCTTGTACTAAGGTCAGAGTCCAACTCCAATAACCAACAACAGTTCATAACAGCATAAAGCAAGTAATAAAAGAAGTAACTCAGAGATAAAATGCTCAGCTTAAATCATGATTTCTAAAAATAGTTCTGCCTTTCAAGTATATCAGTAGAAACCCAAATCGTTTACCGAAGTTGCCAAAAATATGAGTAAGTTTGAAAATATTAATTTTCCCAAAAATCCTTTCAACAGTAAATACGATGTTTCATTTTCTTTTCTTTCCAGATAGCCAGTGTAAAATACATCACTATGCCCATATGCCAATCTGTGTGAGAAGTCATGAATGCCATGATATCGTACAACATGAGAAAAATACATCTCTATGCATGTATGTCATGTGCGTATGTCAATGCAATATATCTCAGAGATGAAATCATGTACTCACACTCTCAAAGTACCCAATCTCACTGTCTCATACATTCCACTCATCATGCTCAATCACTCGGTACTGTATATGGCCAATCCGGCCCAGGAAAGATCCATCTCGGAATATACACATAAACTGATCATCAGTCAATCAGTACCGAGTAGGGCCAATCCAGCCCGCAGAGAAGATCCATCTCCAGGTATAAAATGCTTTGGACAAGAACCATATCCAGGGAAGATCCATCACTCAATAATATCATCTGCGCTCACTAGGGGTGTGTGCAGACTCCGGAGGGGCTCCTTCAGCCCAAGCGCTATCATAAATCAGCATAACCTTTGTGGCATGCAGTACGGTCCCATAAATGTCACTCATAATCAGGCACTGGGCCTCGCTCAATCATCAATCTCTTCAGTCTCTCTCTCACGGGCTCACAGTGTCATGATACTAGCCCGAAAATAATGATATAATGCATCAATAAATAACAACAGAGACTGAGATATGATATGCATATGACTGAGTATGTAATGCAATGAAAGCAGATAACCCAACAACAGAAATGACCTCGGTGGGTCCCAACAGTATAAGCATGTAGTCTAGACATGGTTTCTAACATAGATCACAGCTCAATAGCTCAAGAATGTAGAAATTTCATGGTTACAGGTAAGATCAGGTAACTACACAGTACCGCAGAATAACGGAGTCACAATTCACACGGTGCACACCCACACGCCTGTCACCTAGCATGTGCGTCACCTCAACACCAAACACATAATACGTATAGTCAGGTTTCATACCCTCAGCTCCAAGATTAGAAGAGTTACTTACCTCGAACAAAACGAATCCAATGTCGAGCAAGATAAAAAAAAGCTCCAGAAATTCCATTATGCAAGTATTAACTCCTGAACAGCTCGAATCTTGTCACAATAAATTTGATTCAATCCACACAATTATAGAAATTAATTCCATATCAAAATACTAATGTTTTCCTATAAAATCCAAAATTACACTCCAAAAATTGCCCGTGAGGGGCCACATCTTGGAATCTGACAAAATTCATAAAATCCGATAAACCATCCAATTACGAGTTCAACCATACTAATTTCACCCAAATTCACCCATTCCTCTTCAAAATCGCCCACACCGAGCTCCAAAATCCGAGAATGAAGAAAGAAACCAAAACCCATTATTTAAAGCTTCTGCCCAGCGTCTTCCGCATCCGCGGACTAGAGGTCGCATCTGCGACCCTCGCTTTTGCGGACGAAGCTCGCATATGCGAGTGTGGATGCTTTTGTGTGCGCTGGGCCGCTTCTGCACACTTTGCTCCTGCGACTTCTCTGTTTCTTCTGCGACCATCGCACCTGTGCAAATTCAATCGCAGGTGCGGTCACACAAGAACAAGCATCAACTAGCAATAACAACATGAAGAAAAATTATCCGAAGTCAATCTGAAACAGTCTTGAGCCCATCGGGACCTCAACCAAATATACAAATAAGTCATAAAATATCATATGAACTTAGTCGAAATCTCAAATCACATCAAACAGCACTAAAACCACGAATCATACCCAATTCAAGCCTAATAAACTTTGAAAATTTTAAATTCTATATCTTATGCCGAAACACATCAAATCAATCTGGAATGACTTCAAATTTTGCACACAAGTCATAAATGACATAACGAAGCTATTCCAATTTTCAGAACCGGATTTCGACCCCGATATCAAAAAGTCAACCCCCTATTAAACTTCCCAAAAATTTGACTTTCGCCATTTCAAACCTAATTCCACTACGGACCTCCAAATAATTTTCTGGATATACTCCTAAGTACAAATAATTGTGGCTCACATGGGATCCTCAATGGTATACTATTACATTGTTGAGAACAGAATCTCAACTTATACATTATTTAGTACATGATAGGTTGGGTGTGGTGGATTGTGCAATTACAACCATCTATGGAAATAATACTCTGGAACAAAGGAAATAACTATGGGAATCTATAAAGGAGTTAGCAGTAAGAATCACCCAATCTTGGCTGCTATGTGGTGATTTCAATGTTGTTTTGTATCCTAATGACATACTTCTGGGTAATCATATTAGCTATACAAAAATTCAGAAATTTATTGATTGTTTGACTTCACTATCACTGAGTGAACTGACTTGGACAGTGGGGTATTACACATGGTCGAACAAGCAACATGGTGCAGATAGAGTGTGTAGCAGGCTTGACAGAGCATTTGATAATTTTGAACGGATGATGTAATAGGGTCATGTAACTACTGAATATAGGTTGCCATTTATTTCTGATCATGCTCCCATGACACTAACATTTCACTCAGCTCCAAAGTATGGCAAAGTACCATTTAGATTCTTTAATGTTTGGGCTAAGCATGATAGTTTTATTGATATTGTGGAAAGGATTTGGAGACAATCATATGCTACTTGCCAGATGAAGAGTGTTTGGATGAAGTTGAAGGCCCTAAGACCACATTTCAGAACTTTGAATAGTGAACAATTTAGAACTATTAGCTTAAAGATTGAACATGTTAGAGTGGAATTAGAAAACATACAGGAGAAGATAAATATAACATGTAATGATACACTGCTTGAAGAAGAACGAAGCCTCTTACAGAATTTAGAAAAATGGTCTCCCATAGAGGAAAGTGTATTGAAACAGAAATCTATAGCAAAATGGATTAGGCTTAGTGATTCAAACACCAAGTATTTTGCAGCTATCATGAAAGAAAGAAGTCAAAAGAAACAGCTAAATGAAATCGTGGGCCTCACAAGTGATAAGCTTACTCATCCTTACATCATAAAGCAGGAAATCATTGAGTTTTATAAGTCACTAATGGGATTAGCAGCCCACTCTCTTCCTGCTATAAACAAACTGGTTATGAGAAATAGAACATTCTCGTCACAACAACAAAAGATTGCTCTATGTGCTGAGGTTACTAATCAAGAAATCTATGCTGGATTATGTGCTATTGATAGTGATAAATTACCAGGAATTGATGGATACAATACCTACTTCTTTAAGAAGGCATGGGTGATCATTAAATATGAAGTTACTCAAGTTGTCAAAAACTTTTATTGTATAAAGTTGTTAACTACTCTGACATTGGTGCCTAAAATACCAAGTCCTAATACAGTCAAAGATTATAGACCAATATTTTGCTGCACCATGCTCTATAAACTCATATCTAAAGTGCTAGGAGCAAGGATACAACAAGTCATTACATCTGTCATATGCGAGGCATAGACTGATTTCATTCCTGGCAGGAGAATAGCTGATAACATCATACTAGCACATGAGCTAGTAAAGGTATACACAAGGAAACATATTTCTGACGGATGTATGATTAATATTGATCTTCAAAAAGCCTATAATTCAGTAGAGTGAAATTTTTTGGAGCAGGTTCTGATAGAGCTGGGATTTCCTATGAGATTTGTTGCATGGATAATGGAGTGTGTTACCATTGTTAACTATACTATCATGATAAATGGTAAATCTACCCCACCCTTTGATGCTGGTAAAGGTTTGAGGCAGAGAGATCCTATGCCCCCCCTTTCTGTTTGCCATAGTTATGAAGTATCCAAGTAGAAGTCTCAATGGTCTCAAAGAAGTGAAGGAATTCATATTTCATCCAAGATGTGCCAAACTAGGGATCACACATCTTAGTTATGCAGATGACCTTCTTTTATTTGCTAGAAGTGACCTTCCCTCAATATATGATATTCATAGATATTTTAGTCAATTTTCTCAAGTATCAGGGATATAGGCAAATATGGGGAAAAGCTCAGTGTACTTTGGTGGAGTCCCTCAGACTGTAAGAATGGATATCCTGCAATATTTAGGCTTCACATTGGTGAAACTACCTTTTAAATACCTAGGTATCCCACTTGCTACAAAGAAGCTTTTATTGATATAGTGGCAACCTTTGATAGAGAAGATAGTTGCAAAGATCTCCTCCCGGACAGCAAAGAAATTATCATATGCTAGTAGAGTACAACTTTTTCAAACCATGATCTTTGGTATTCAATCCTATTGGTTGCAGCTGTTTACTTTGCCTTCAAAGGTCTTGAAGATGATTGATTCATATTGTAGAAGTTACACCTAGTCGGGGATAAATATGATCACAAAAAAGGCTCTGGTAGTCTAGGATAGAACATGTACACCAAAAATCTAGTGGGGGCCTAAACTTGATTAATTTTCATCTATGGAACAAGGCTGCTCTAGCTAAAGTCTATTGGGATGTAGCAAACAAGAAAGATCGACTATGGATAAGATGGATACATGCTTTCTACATCAAGGACAAATATTTTGAAGAAGTGGCAATTCCCCAACAAGCAAGTTGGATGGTGAGACAGGTTCTAAATGCTAGAACAACACTTCAATAGGTGCATCATCATCATCATCGTCCAAGAAAGAGTATGATCATAAGCTTCTACTTGCAGATGTTGGGAGATAGACCAAGAGTTAACTGGAAATGCATGATATTTTTAAATAATGTCAGGCCAAAATCTATATTTACCATGTGGCTATAACTACATGGGAGATTGCTGACTGCAGATATGTTGATATAATGGGGGCTATTTATAGATCTAGGGTGCTCTTTATGTCAAAACCATGATGAGAACAGGGAACACTTGTTTGTCAACTGTCGATTTACCAAGGAGTTGTGGCATAGAATCCTGCAATGGATGCAAAGGCACGATATTTCTAGGGATAATTGGGAACAACATATGCACTGGGTTGTACAATGTGCTAAAGGTAAAACACAACGAGCACAAGTCTTTAGGATGGTATGTACTAAGATAACTCACTCCATTTGGATAGAAAGGAACATGTGGTTGTTTGAAAAGAGAAGCAAAGGAGCTGATAGTATGGCATATGTGTTAGCCTACATATGTAACTTACGAGCCACTACTGTGATTAGTAGCATGGTGCAATATTTTATGTTCTGAAATAGACAGTTAGTCTAGGCTTTAGATTTTATAAGTTTGATAGCTGCTGAGTTATAAGAAGGCTATGGATATGTAAAGTTTACTGGTGATTAATACAAAAAATTATTAGTTACCAAAAAGAATAGGAATAAAATATAAATTATAGGGAAAATATAGAAATGCAAGACTTATAATTAAAATTATAACTGAAAAGATCCTACATATACACATAATTAAAATTATAATAAATAGAAAATCAAGAGGTAAGAATATTTAAAATAGAAGAGTCTATCTATATGTAATTGGTTTTTGTGGCGACAAAAGTCGCCACTAAAGGTAAACAAGGGCGCTTCCAAAACTCGGCATAGTTGGTCGCCTCTTCCACTGGCGTACTCTATATCGTTTCTTGTGGCGACAATACCAGCCTTTAGTGGCGATCTTGTCGCCACAAAAGAACTTAACTTTATGACGACCTTAGTGGCATAATTGTTGGCATTGTGTAGCAACTATAGTCTCCACAAAAGTCCAATAGGCCACCGTTAAAGTAATTATTCTTTGGAGATCTACCTAAAATTTATTTTTTTCTTTTTTGTCGCGTAATTGTTTATATTCTTTAGAGAGTGTAGTCGAAACTCAATGTTGATGATGTAGACACTAAAATTCGAATAGGTCACCAGTAAAATCATTATCCATTTGGCGACCTACATAAAATATGTTTTCACGTGATGGTCATAATAAACATCATAAGTATTATTTGAGCCAATCAATAGTCATGCAGTTCATAAGTATGCTCTCACAAGCTCAGTTTCACGTGCTTAAGAACATAAAACATCATTTAGTCATGTATGCATATGAAAACATTCAAAATATGTGGTCGTAGGCACGTGTTCAATAATGCCCCAATTATACTTAATCTGCAAAATAGATAGATTTGTAATTACATTCAATTTAAATTAAAAGATAAGATGTTTTTAATTTCAATGGAGAGATAGTAAGATTCTTCTGGATCTAAACAGAAAGAAAGTAAATATTTTTCAAAAGATACAACCTACTGCCCTATCTTAATTAATTAAAAGAAAAGATGGAGGTATTATAGATAAACACTAAATAAATAAATAAATATATATATATACTATAGAACAAAAACTAATGTATAAAGAGGAGAATAATATTTTGTCACGACCCGAAATTCCCACCTTCGGATCGTGATGGCGCCTGACATTTCACTTGCTAGGCAAACCAACGTTAGAATAATATTATCCATTATAAAATAATTTTTAAATTTATTAATAACAAAGAAACAAATGCGGAAGTAAAGTCTGAAATGTAGTGAATAATCCATAAAAATAACGGTGTCTAAATACCATCCCAGAATTGGTGTCACAAGTGCACGAGTTTCTAGAATAATACAAATAAAGGTTTGAATAAAATAAAGTTGTGTGAAAACAAACACACAACTAAAGTAAAGTAGACGGGGACTTCAGAACTACGGACGCCATATAGTTATACCTCAAGTCTCCTCTGGTAGCTGAAATTCGAGCAAGTCTATGGTACGCCGTTGGAACCAACTCCGAAACCTGCATAAGAAGTACAGAGTGTAGTATCAGTACAACCGACCCCATGTACTGGTAAGTGTCGATCCTATCCTCGACGAAGTAGTAATGAGGCTAAGGCAGGTCACTTACATAAACCTGTACGCGATAATAGTAATAACCACAATAATAGAATTAAATCAGGTAACTCATTTCTAATAGTTGAAGCCAACTCATTAGTCATAACCAATTATTATTTCAATCAATTTCCGTTGCAGCATGCAACCCGCTCCCAAAATATATTCATTTTCAATCCTCCCATATGTTTATTTTAATCAAGTATATATAGACTTTTAAATAAGTCTGTTGTGACGAGCAACTCGATCCCCCAATATGGACTTTTAAATAAGTCTGTTGCGGCGTGCAACCCGATCCCCCAATATGGACTTTTAATAAGTCTGTTGCGGCGTGCAACCCGATCCCCGAATATGGACTTTTAATAAGTCTCGATCCCCCAATATGGACTTTTAATAAGTTTGTTAAGGCGTGCAACCCGATCTCCCAATATGGACTTTTAATAAGTCTGTTGCGACGTGAAATCCGCTCCTCCAATTCATTTACCAATTCTTATAAAAGAAATTACTCCAATAAATACAACAATTAATATGAAATTATAAGACAACAAGCATACAATAATTATGATTTATTAGAAATAATTGATGATAAGTAACGATTAATTGTGGAAATTAAGGATGTAATAGACATTTTAATAATTAATATGCTAAACGTCAAGTGGCAATTAAGTCACATAAATCAAATAAGCATGTAGCAATTATAGCATGGATTCAAGGCATGATATTGAGCAAAGAACACGAGAGAAACAATTAATATAATAACTAATACATGATTTATGATTTTTCAAGTAATTATGCAAACCATTAATTTGACGACGTATAGACACTTGTCACCTCGCCTATACGTCGTTCACATGCCTTTCACATAACAAATGATATAAGGGTTCTATTCTCTCAAGTCAAGGTTAACTACGATACTTACCTCGCTTTGCAATTTCAGTCAATTACTCTACCACAACTTTTCCTTTTAAATTTGTCTCCAAAAGTTTCAAATCTATTCACAAATAATTCGATATACTCAATACGAATCATAGGAATTAATTCCATATGAATTTACTAATTTTTCGAATAAAATCAGAAATTCACTTTAAAAATTGACAGTGGGGCCCACGTCTCGAATCTCAAAAAACATACGAAATTCGAGCACCCATTCCGAGACGAGTCCAACCATACAAAAATTATCAAATTTCGATGTCAAATGAACCTTCAAATCTTAAATTTTCGTTTTTGGAAGGTTTTATAAAAATCTGATTTTTTCCCCAAAATTTCACGGATTCATGATATAAATGAACATGAAATCATGAAATATAATAAATATAGGATAAGGAACACTTACCCCAATATTTTTCCATGAAAATCGCCCAAGAATCGCCTTACCCGAGCTCAAAAATGGACAATGGTTGAAAATGGGACGAATCCCATTTTCCAAAACTTAAGTTCTGCTTCACGAATTTTTACCTTTCGCGAACGCGGTCAGTACCTCGCGTTCGTGAAGCAAAAATTTATGTTGTCCAATTTTACCCTTCGCGAACGCAAGGGCTACCTCGCGAATGCGAAGCTTGCCTGGCTTGGCCTTCGCGAACGCGAGCTGCCCTTCGCGAACGCGAAGCTTACATTTCGACCCTTCGCGAACGCGTTCCCTCTGTCGCGAACACGAAGCACAAAAATGTGCCAGTCTAATTTTTCTCTTCGCGTTCGCCAGAGTTCCTTTGTGAACGCGAAGAAGAACACATCAGAAGCCTGAAGTTCGCACAAACCAGATTTTACAAAGTTCGAAATCATCCCGTGGCCTATCCGAAACTCACCCGAGCCCTCAGTGCTCCAAAAGAACATGCACACAAGTCCTAAAATATCATGAAAACTTGCTCGTGCGATCAAATCACCAAAATAACACCTAGAACGATGAATCGGACACCAAATCAAAGGAAAGTTTCAAGAAAACTTTAAAACTTATATTTTCACAACCGGACGTCCGAATCACGTCAAATCAACTTCGTTTCTCACCAAATTCGGAAGTTAAGTCAAAAATATTATAGTGGACCTATACCGGGCTCCATAACCAAAATACGGATCCGGTGTCAATAAATCCAACATCAGTAAATTCTTAAAAATCATTAAGCTTTTAAACTTTTAATTTTTCATTAAAATTCCATATCTCGGGCTAGGGACCTGGGAATTCGATTCTGGGCATACGCCTAAGTCTCAAATCACGATACGGACCTACCGAAATGGTTAAAACACTGATCCAAGTCCGTTTACTCAAAATGTTTACCAAAGTCAACTTAGTTGAGTTTTAAAGCTCTATTTCACATTTTAATCCATTTGTTTCACACAAAAACTTTCCGAAAAATTATACGGGCTGCGCATGCAAGTCAAGGAATGATAAATAGTGCTTTTCTAGGTCTTAGAACACAGAATTATTTATTAAATTTAAAGATGACACTTTGGGTCATCACATTCTCCACCTCTAAAACAAACGTTCGTCCTCGAACGGAGTTAGAAAAAGTACCTGAGCTAGAGAAAAGGTGTGGATATTTACTCCGCATGTCCGACTCTGACTCCCAGGTAGATGCCTCTACTAGTTGACCTCTCCATTGCACCTGAACTGAAGGATAACTCTTAGACCTCAACTGTCGGATCTGCCGGGCTAGAATAGCCATCGACTCCTCCTCGTAAGTCAAATCTTTGTCCAATTGGACTGAGCTGAAATTTAACACATGGGACGGATCACCATGATATTTTCGGAGAATAGACGCATGGAACATCGGATGAACCGTTTATAAACTAGGTGGTAATACAAGCCTGTAGGCTACTTCACCCACCCTTTCAAGAATTTCAAAGGGTCCGATATACCTAGGGCTCAACTTGCCCTTCTTTCTGAACCTCATTACACCTTTCATACGTGAAACCCGGAGCAATATTCTTTCTCCAACCATGAATGCAATATCATGAACTTTACGGTCGGCATAACTCCTTTGCCTAGGCTGAGCTATGCGAAGTCGATCCTGAATAATCTTGAACTTATCCAAGGCATCCTATACCAAATCGGTGCCCAACAACCGAGCCTCTCCCGGTTCAAACCAGCCAACTAGCGAACGGCATCGCCTTCCATATAATGCCTCATATGGAGCCATATGAATGCTCGACTGGTAGCTATTATTATAAGCAAACTCCGCAAGTGGCAAGAACTGATCCCAAGAACCTCCAAAGTCTATAACACAAGCGCGAAGCATATCTTCCAATATTTGAATGGTGCGCTCTAACTGTCCGTCTGTCTATAGATGAAATGTTGTACTCAACTCAACCCGCGTGCCTAACTCACGCTGTACAGCCCTCCAGAAGTGTGAGGTAAACTGCGTACCTCGATCTAAAATAATAGACACGGGCACACCGTGAAGGCGGACAATCTCATGAATGTAAATTTCAGCTAACCTTTCTGAAGAATAGGTAACTGCCAATGGAATAAAATGTGCTGACTTGGTCAACCTGTCTACAATGACCCAAACTGCATAAAATTTTCTCTGAGTCTGTGGGAGTCCAACAACAAAATCCATAGTGATATGCTCCCATTTCCACTCAGGAATTTCTAACTTCTGAAGCAAACCATCAGGTCTCTGATGCTCGTACTTAACTTGCTGACAATTCAGACACTGAGCTACATATGCAACTATATCCTTTTTCATTCTCCTCCACCAATAATGTTGCCGCAAAGCTTGATACATTTTGGCGGTAACTAGATAAATAGAATACATGGAACTGTGTGCCTCTTCAAGAATTAATTCACGAAGCCCATCAACATTAGGCACACAAATACGACCCTGCATTCGCAGAACTCCATCTTTCCCTACAGCAACTTGTTTGGCATCATCGTACCGCACCATGTCCTTAAGGACAAGTAAATGAGGATAATCATACTGCCGCTCTCTGATGCGCTCATATAAAGAAGACCAAGCGAATGTGCAAGCTAGAACCCGAATGGGTTCTGAAATATCTAACCTCACAAACTGATTAGCCAAGGTCTGGACATCTGCAACTAATGGCCTTTCACCAACCGGAATATACGCAAGACTACCCATACTCACAGCCTTTCTACTCAAAGCATCGACCACCACATTGGCCTTTCCGAGGCGATACAAAATGGTGATATCATAGTCTATCAACAAATCCAATCATCTTCTCTGCCTCAAATTAAGATCTTTTTGTTTGAACAGATACTGAAGGCTACGATGATCAGGAAATACCTTACACGAGACACCGTAGAGATAATGCCTCCAAATCTTCAGCGCGTGAATAATGGCTACCAATTCTAAGTCATGAATTGGATAATTCTTCTCGTGAACTATCAACTGCCATGACGCATTTGCAATCACCCTTCCATCTTGCATTAATATTGCGCTAAGCCCAATGTGAGATGCGTCACAATATACCGTATACGATACTGAAACTATGAGTAATACCAACATTGGCATCGTAGTCAAAGCGGTCTTGAGCTTCTGAAAGCTTAACTCACACTCGTCTGACCATCTGAATGAGACACCTTTTTGGGTAAGTCTAGTCAATGGGCTTGCAATAGATGAAAACCCTTCCACGAACCGACGATAGTAACATGCTAAACCTAGGAAACTCCGGATCTCTGTAATTGAGGTAGGTCTAGACCAATTCCGAACAACCTCAATCTTCTTAGGATCCACCTTTATGCCTTCTAGCGATACAACATGCCCCAAAAACGCAACTGAGCTTAACCAAAACTCGTATTTTGAAAATTTAGCATATAACTAATTATTTTTCAAAGTCTGAAGCACACTCCGAAGATACTGCTCATACTCCTCTCGACTGCTGGAGTAAAGCAAGATATCATCAATAAAAACAATCACAAAAGAATCCAAATAGGGCTTGAACACCTGATTCATCCAATCCATAAATGTTGTTAGGGCATTTGTCAACCCAAAAGACATTACTAGGAATTCGTAATGGCCATATCGAGTCCGAAAAGCTGTCTTAGGGACATTAAATGCCCTAATCTTCAACTGATGGTAACCAGACCTCAAATCGATCTTCGAAAATACCTTGGCACCCTGAAGCTGATCAACTAAGTCATCAATTCTTGTCAGCGGATATTTGTTTTTGATAGTTTCCTTGTTCAACTGTCAATAATCTATACACATCCGCATAGAACCATATTTCTTCTTTACAAATAGTACCGGTGCACCCCAGGGCGAGACACTAGGTCTAATGAATCCCTGATCGAGAAAGTTTTGTAACTGCTCCTTTAATTCTTTCAACTCCGGCGGGGCCATATGGCATGGTGGGGAGTGGGGTAGAAATGGGCTGAGTGCCCAAAGCCAAATTAATACATAAGTCAATATCTCTGTCGGGTGGCATTCCCGGCAAATCTGCAGGAAATATTTCTGGAAATTCACGAACCACTGGTACTGAGTCCATAGAAGGAACATCCGCGCTGGGATCGCAAATATAAGCCAAATAGGCTAGACACCCTTTCTCAACCATACGCCGAGCTTTCATATAAGAAATAACCCTGCCGGTAGAATGGCCAGAAGTTCCTTTCCACTCTAACCGAGGTAACCCTGGCACAGCTAGGGTCACTGTCTTGGCATTACAATCCAATATAGCATGAAAAGGTGATAGTCAATCCATACCTAAGATGACATCAAAATCTACCATATCAAGAAGTAGAAGATCCACACTAGTCTCAAGACTATCAATAGTAACCACACACGAACGATAGACATGGTCTACTACAACAGAGTCTCCTACTAGTGTAGATACACACACATAAGCACTCAGAGAATCACAAGGCACAACCAAATATGAAGCAAAATAGGAGGATACATAGGAATAAGTAGATCTTGGATTAAATAGAACTGAAGCATCTCTATGGCAAACTAGAATAATACATGTGATCACAACATCAGATGACTCGGCCTCAAGCCTAGCTAGAAAAGCATAAAATTGAGGTTGAGCCCCACCACTTAGAACTGCGTCCCTAGGACGGCCTCTAGCTGGCTGGCCTCCACCTCTAACGGTCGAACCTCCACCTCTAATGGCCTGACCTCCACCACTAGTTGCCTGACCCCTACCTCTAGCTGGCTGAGTAGGCGGTGAAGACCGGTGACGGTATGATGGCACGAGAATCCTGCCGAGATCTGTTACTCGCCAACCTAGGGCAATACCTCCTGATGTGACTAATGTTCCCACACTCATAACACCCATCCTGATGTCGTGGCTGCTGAAGCTGAAGTTGACCCGAATGGGCCTAATAATCGTTATAGTGACTCTAGAGTGGTGGTGCACTGATAGGAGCTGAATGCGTACTAAATGTTGGCTGCCCAGAGTAAGGCATAATAGGACCGTGACTCCCTGAAGCACCGGGAGATGCATGAAGTGCTGAATGAAATGGTCTGGGAGGATGACCCCTACCAAAATTACCCCTGCCTCCAGGCGAGGCACCACTAAAACCACCGAACTCACTAGGCCTCTTATCAGACCTATGTACTCTCTACTGTGCAAGAACCATCTCGATCCTCCTCGCGACATTAGCAGCTGCCTAAAAAGAAATCTCGCTTCCGGTCTCCTTAGCCATCTAAAGCTTGATAGGATGAGTGAGTCCCTCAATAAACCTCCTCACTCTCTCTTCCTCGGTAGGTAGTAAAAGGAGAGCATGACGGGCCAAATCCACAAAACACGACTCATACTGAGTAACAGTCATACTGCCCTGCTGTAGACGCTCAAATTGCTTGCGGTAATCCTCTCTTAGTGTGATAGGAAGGAACTTCTCCAGAAATAGCTAAGAGAAATGCCCCCAGGTAAGTGCAGGCGATCTGACTGGTCTGGTCATCTGGTCAATATATAATCTCTCCACCACCTCTTAGCAAAACCCGTCTTCTGAAATACAGCAAAATCAACCCCATTGGTCTCAACTATACCCATGTTCTATAGCACCTCATGGCAACGGTCAAGATAATCATGTGGGTCCTCAAAAAGTGTAACACTGAAGTGAATTGGAAAGAGCTTAGTGAACTTATCCAGTCTCAATAAGGCCGCAAAAGACATGGCGGGCCTATCACCGGTCTGTGCCGTAACAACTGGCTGAACTACCCCAACTGGAGTGCGGACCATAGAATATCATTTGTGGCTGCAGATGATGAAGGAAAGGCCAGCAAACCTTTGTGCAAAGTGCGGTCCGCACATGAATTGTGCGGCCACAAACGATGTTTAGGAACAAAGTTCAGAGAATTTGCATTTCAAGTCCCTCAGAAGTGCGGACCACACAGGAATTGTGCAGCCGCAGAAGAAGCGCCTTGTGCCCGGAGATGTAAAAGTGCGGACCTCAGAAGACCTAGTTGCGGCTGCATATCAGAATTATGCGGCTGCAAACCACTAGTTCCTGACAAGTTGAAGAAATCTGCGGACCGCACATGGAATTGTGCGGCCGCAAAACCTCCCGAAGGGCATTTTTGTCCGAAATTTCCAGCTATGTATAAATAGACGAGTTTCACAATTTTAGGTCAACTTTTGACATCAACTGCTACAGTAGTCGTTTCTCTTTACTTCTTCTAGTAGTTTTTCATATTTTGGGATATTTTAACATAGATTTATCATTTTAATTTTGCAATATGAGTTTAATTAGCATTTCTTCTTCTTTTTATTTAATTTCAAGCATGAGTAGCTAGATGTTTACTAGGGTTGTGATCCAACCCTAGTGTGTAAACCTTATGAGTGTTTAATTTAATGCTTGTTTATGGTTGGGTATTTATTATTTAGCCTTCATTAGTTCATACCCATTTGACTTGGTCTCTACATGAGAAAGAGAGACTTAGTTTAGGAAAATTTGGCTAACAAGAAATTGGGTTAATCGATAGATTGATAATCCCAATTAAAGGGTTCAACCTAGAGATAGTAATAACCCGACTTGAACTTTTGTCAACCGTTTTGTGCAATACTCATTTTGTAATGACCCGGCCGGTTGTTTTAAGAATTGCAGCCTCGTTCCCCCATTTACTGCTTATCCAGTGTTCAATTATAAATATGTAACATGTCAGAGAGGCTTCAGAATGAAATTGGAATACTTAGTTCAAAATGAAACAGTTGGCCGGATGTCGACTTATGAGTAAACGACTCCAGAATAGTGTTTTGTTGATTCCAATAGCTCTGTATGGTGTTTTGGTCTTACAAGCGTGTCCGAAAAATTATTTGGAAGCTCGTAGCTAAATTTGGCTTGAAATGGCGAAATTAAAAATTTAAGTTTAGAAGTTTGACCGGGGAGTTGTCTCTTTGATATCGGAGTCAGAATCCAGATCTGAAACTTTTCATAGGTCCGTTATGTCATTTATGACTTGTTTGCAAAATTTGAGGTCAATCGGACTTGATTTGATAGGTTTCGGCATCGAATGTAGAAGTTAGAATTTCTTAGTTTCATTAAGCTTGAATTGGGTATGATTAATCATTTTAGAGTTGTTTGATGTGATTTAGAGTTTCGACTAAGTTCATATGATATTTTAGGACTTGTTGGTATATTTGGTTTCGGATGGTTAACTGATCGAAATTTGGAATTAAACACTTGGTGGAAATTTTGGCCTTCTGGTGCAATCGCACCTGCGGAAATTGGCTCGCAAATGCAAGCTCATAGAATCGAGCTTGGTTGCACAGAAGCAGAATTTCTTGGCAAGGACAGGGTTCGCAGGTGCGCACGCAGGACCGCAGAAGCGGACTCGCACATGCGGCAAGTTGATCGCAGAAGCGGAAGTAAGAGGAAGTGGCTTGGGCAACCGCAAATGCGAGGCCGCAGAAGCTGACATCTTGTCCGCAGAAGCGAAAGAAGCCGCAAAAGCGTGGAAGACCTCGCATCTGTGAGACCGCATATGTGGTTAATACTCCGCAGAAGTGGAAACGCTGGGTAGGCTACAAAAACATAAGGGTCCGACATTTTTGTCATTTTCGACCTTTCAAACATGGGCTGAGGCAACTTTTGAGCGAGAATTTATGAAACATCTTGAGGTAAGTCACTTGTCATCATTGTTAGTCAATAATATTGGATTATCATTGAGTATTTCGACTAGATTACATGTTTTTGAGGTGAAATTAGAGGATTTGGGCCTAAGGATATCAAAATATGAATTTAAGTTTTGGAGGTCGAGTTGATGTCGGAATTTGGTAAATTCGGTATGTTGGACTCGTGGTTGAATGGGCGTTCATATTTTGTAACTTTTGTCGGGTTCCAAGACGTGGGCCCCACGAGCGCTTTTTTAAGTTAAAATTCGGATTTTTGTTGGAAAATTAGTATTTTCATGTGGAATTAATTCATATAATTTGTATTGACTGAATCAAATTAAATATGACTAGATTCGAGGCGTTCGGAGGCTGATTTGCGAGGCAAAGTCATAGCGGAGTAAAGAATCACACGGTTTGAGATACGTAACACTTCTAAACTTGGTTCTGAAGGTATGAATCCCTGAATTACGTGTTATGTGAATAGTATGAAGGTGACACACATGCTAAGTGATGGGCGTGTGGGCGTGCACCATAGAAATTGTGACTTAAATAAATTCTGTGGAGTTGTAAAATTAATGAAGCATGTTATTATCCGCGTTTCCTTCACGTGTAATGAAATTGAGCTGAGGCTCGTATTAAACATCATGTTTAGGCTACTCAATCGTGTTGCTGTTGAATTTAATAATTTAAAAATGTACATTTCATACTCAGTCATGTTCATCCATTATGGGATATTTATGGGATCGAGGTTGCCTGTCTGCAACAGGCCATATCGGCTTTTTATATATTATTATAAGGATCAGGGATGCCGGCCTGCAGTAGGCTATATCTATTATTATATGGATTGGGGTTGCCCGCCTGCAGCAGACCATATCGGCTTTATCATTATATGGATTAGGATTGCCCACCTACAGCAGGCCATATCGGTTTATATCACGCTTGGGCTGAAGGAGCCCCTCTGGAGTCTGCACCCCCTACAGTGAGCGTAGATGATTTATATTCGGGATGGACTTCCCAGGGCATGGACTTGCCTTATTTATATATATTCGAGATTGTAACGACCCGACCGGTCGTTTTGAGTATTACAACCTCGTTTCCCCATTTACTTCTCAAATTGTACTTTACAGTTGTTGTGTGAATTTTCGGGGTAATTGTTTCGGGTCCGGTGAGGTTTTGGAATGAATTGGAACACTTAGTTCCAAGGTTTAAAGCTTAAGTTAAAATAGTGACCGGATGTCGACTTATGTGTAAACGACCTCGAAATTTAATTCTGATGATTCCAATAGCTCCGTTTGGTGATTTTGGACTTAGGAGCGTGTCCGAAAAATTATTTGGAGGTCCGTAGTGGAATTAAGCTTGAAATGCCGAAAGTTGAATTTTGGGGAAGTTTGACCGGGCGTGGACTTTTTTTATTGGGGTCGAAATCCGATTCTGAAAATTTTAATAGGTCTGTTATGTCATTTATGACTTGTGTGCAAAATTTGAGGTCCATCGGACGTGAATTGATAGGTTCCGTAGTCGTTTGTAGAAACTAGAAATTTCAAAGTTCATTAGGCTTGAATTGGGGTGTAATTCATACTTTTAGCGTTGTTTAAGGTGATTTGAGGGTTCGACTAAGTCCGTATGATATTTTAGGACTTGTTGGTATATTTGGTTGAGGTCCCGAGGGGCTTGGGTGAGTTTTGGATGGTTAACGGATCAGTTTTGGCCTTGGTGGGATTGCTGATATCTGTTGCTGCATTTTTCGGATTTTCTCTTTCGCATTTGTGAGTGGAACCTCACGTTCGCGAATAGGAATTTCAAGAAGGCAGGATTTACTCTTTCGCGTTCGCAAAGAGGAGCTGGGTTGTGCATCGCGTTTGGGTATCTTGTTCGCGAAGGGAAAAATAGTGGGCATAGGTTTTTGCCTTCGCGTTCGCGAAGAAAGGCTCTCTCAAGCATCACGTTCGCGAGCAGTGTCTCGTTTTCTCGAAGAGCAAATGTTGGGCAGCACATTTTGTGCTTTGCGAACGCGAGGGACCTGTCGCGTTCGCGAAGAAGAGAGGCCAGGACAGAAAGTATAAGTTCAGAAAATGGGACTTGGTCCCATTTTTCATTTTTAACAATTTGGAGCTCGGATTGAGGCGATAATTGGGCAATTTTCAAAGGAAACAATGGGGTAAGTGTTCTTAACTCAATATTGGTTAAATTACCCGAATCCATGGTTGTTTTTATCATTTAATTGGTGAATTAAGTTGGAAAGGTTTGAAAACCCTCTTAGTTTAAATTGAGGATTTGAAGGCCGAGTTGTAGTCAGATTTGTGTAATTTTGGTATGGTTGGAATTGTGGTTGAATGGGGGTTCGGATTTTGTGATTTTTACCGGATTCCGAGACATGGGCCCCACGGGTATTTTTGGCGTGCAATTTCGAATATTTGGAAAATATTAGTATTTTGATATGGAATTAATTCCTATAATTTTTGTGGGCTGAATCAAATTATTTTGACTAAATTCGAGCCGTTTGGAAGTTGATACGCGCATAATGGGATTTCTGGAGCATTGTTTAGCTTGCTCGGCATTGGATTTGGCTTGTTCGAGGTAAGTAACTCTTCTAATCTTGGAGCAGAGGGTATGAACCCTGAATATATGTATTATGTGAATTGTTGGGAGGTGACGTACATGCTAAGTGACGGGCGTGTGGGCGTGTACTATAGAAATTGTGACATAATTGTTTATGTGAAATTTTGTAGTTAAATAATCTTGGCATTTTCCATGCGGTTTTATGAGTTAAAGAAATTGAGCTGAAAAGCATATTAAAAATCATGTTGAGGCTATGTGCCAGTATTATTGGGACCCACAGAGGTCATATTGTTGTGACATATTTATTTTAAATTAAAAATTCATACTCAGTCATATTCATTTCATTGCATATCATATCTCAGTCACTGTTGTTATTTATTGATACATCATATCATCATTTTGGGCTATTCTCATGACATTGTGAGCCCATGAAAGAGAGACTGGAGAGATTGATGATTGATGGAGGCCGAGGGCCTGATTGTGAGGATATTTTTGGGATCGGGCTGCACGCCGCAGCAGGCCATGTTGGCTTAATATATATTATACTATTGCACGTGAGTTGGCTGTGCGGATCTATATATTATACTATTGCATGTGAGTTGGCCGTGCAGCACGTGAGTTGGCCATGCGGATCCAGATATTATTATTGCACGTGAGTTGGCCGTGCGGATCCAGATATTATTATAGCACGTGAGTTGGCTGTGCGGATACAGATATTATTATAGCGCGTGAGTTGGTCATGCGGATCCAGATATGATATTATAGCACGTGAGTTGTCCGTGCAACACGTGATTTGTCCGTTCAGCATGTGAGTTGTCCGTGCTTATAACGCTTGGGCTGTAGGAGCCCCTCATGAGTCTGTACACCCCCAGTGAGCGCAGTCGACTATAAACAGGGATCGGGCTGCATGCCGCAGCAGGTATTGTATAGCGCTGAGTGATTGAGTGTACTGAGCACAGTGAGAGAGAATGCGAGACAATGAGATTGAGTTCTCTGAGAGAGTGTGAGTACATGAGTGAAATCTCTGAGATACATTGCATTGACATGCACACATGACATATATGCATAGAGATGTGTTTTCCTCATGCTGTACGGTATCACATTATTCATGATTTCTCACACATGTTAACAGATGGGCATAGTGATACATTTGTTTTACATTGGTTATCTGGGAAAGAAAATGAGATATTTTATTTATTATCGAAAGGATTTTGGAAAAATTAATGTTCTCAAATTATTCATATTTTTGGCAACTTCGGCAAAAGATTTGGATTTTTACTGATGTACTTGAAAGGAAGAACTATTATTGTTGAAATCATGATGTGACCGAGCATTTTATCTCTGAGTTACTTCTAGTATTATTTGCTTTATGTCATTATTAATTGTTGTGGATTAATGTTTTTGCACCCGACCTTGGTAGAATTTCATCACTACTTTCAACCTAAGGCTAGGTTTGTTACTTACTCAGTACATGGGGTCGGTTGTACTGATACTACACTTCTGCACATTGCGTGCATATGTTGATTGTTGTTGTTGCTGTACTCGATAGTTGCGGGATTTGAAGATGTACCTGCGTTCCTGTTCTAGCTACCTCTTGTTCATGGTAGCCTTAAATTTATAAAAGCTCTGTTTATATACTATTCAAACAGACTATGTATTTATTTCATTTTCGCTTTGTATACTCTATTCTTAGAAGCTCATGATTTGTACTACCAGTTCTTGGGGAATGTATAAGGTTAAGATGGTTATTTACTTAAATTTCTTTAATAATTGTTATTGGAATTGGATAGTTGAAAGTTGGCTTACCTAGCGGGTTGGGTTAGGTGCCATCACGACTAGTTGGATTTTGGGTCATGACAAGGTGGTATCAGAGCTCTAGGTTCATAGGTTCTACAAGTCATGAGAAAGTGTCTAGTAGAGTCTTGCGGATCAGTATGATTCGAGAGGCTACAGGGCATTTAGGATATATACTTCCCATCTTTCTTTCCTTATCGTGCAGGATTGATTCAGCTTGAGACATAACTCTTTGAATTCCTTCCACGCATTCTATGCGCACATAAGCGCTCGGTATCAGTTGTGTATCGCCGGCTTGTGATTTCAGGGATGATGTGCGAGATGTGAATTCTATATTTTGGTGATGGGCCAGTCTGGAGAACTTGAGGCCATTGTTAGACCACAGTTTAAGCTCGGCAGCTTCAGTTATAACTTGTACAATTGCACTCATATGTCCGGTAATGACCATACAGTGGAATTTATGGCTCGATGAGCGGTGAAATGGAGGTATGATGGGTATGATGTGACTGCAGGATGTGTTAAGACGGTTTAAATTTGACGAGAAGTATTTCCTTGAAATGTAAAGAAATGGCCATTGGGTGCTTGATTTTCGTTTTAATGTGACGTACAGTCTCGAGTATGAATGTTTTGAAGGATCTTTCATATTGTTAAATTTTGGGGAAATTAAATTCTCATGTCTGGGTAATGAGTTGGACTCAAATTGACTAAGTGATTGCATAGTAATTGTGACTGCGAAAAGATATAACAAGATGCCAATTTGAGGCTAGGGAGGTGGATTATCTCCTGGAGAGTAATCTACGTAGGTATGTTCCTTATATGTAAGTGGAGAGTTACTTTTCTGCCAACAGGGCGTATGTGTGGAGATTTGAATTTGAATCTGGATGAGAAAGTTGACATAAGTGTCAAGAGAATGATTGCGAGCTTAGCAGATGATTTGGGGTATTTTTATGGTTGGCGTTGTATGAGCTTGAGAAGAATTTTTTTCGTTGAACTGACGGAAGTATTAGGGAAGTAGTAGAGTATGGATATTGTGAGTTATAGAGTGTTTAAATTTATGGCTTTGAGCCAAGTGGGGGAGCCTGCTGCAGACGGCTTAATTTCATGTTTATATATTAAATTTTAGTTTTGGTCTGAGGCATACTTGTGGATTAGTTATGACTTGCAGAGATGGAGTTCGAGAATGACTTGAGTAAATGAATTCTTGGATACGGGTTATATTGTACTTTATGAGTATATGAAAATCGTGGGATGAGTGAGTTATTATGGGTGAATGATGTAGTGCGCACGGAGTATGAATTTGATAGGTGGTGTTAAAGTAGAGTTACATCTTTGAGTGTTGTTGTGCTAATGGGGCACGTGTCTTTTGGCCCATTTAGGTGGTGCAATTAAATTTGAGCAAAGTGGGTGACTCCCGAGAAAATTCTAGTGGGTATGAGAATTATATATAGCAATTGAGAAAGTTTCCGGACTTGCGTATGGTTAAAATCTGAGATTTTCGTTTGATGGTGCTTGGACATGCGGGAATTCTGTATGACTATGGATTTTTATATAAGGAAGGTAAGAAGAACAATTTCAAATTCACATACGGTATTCTCAGAGTAAGGGTTACAGTTGTAGTAGTTTTGAAGATGCTTAAGAAGAGTACAATTGTTTATGGGTTGTAGGTCGTTGTGGTTCTATGCTAAGGTTTGTAGGGTAAGTTGTGGTTAAAGATCATGGTATTTTAGCAAGAAGAAGTATCAATCTGAAGACAAATTCGGAAGGGACTCGGAGAAAATAGGACAGCTGGGTAGTAGGTTGGATCAGTATGGTAATGGATATGATCGATTCTTTGGGTGCTTATGATGTGGGGGTTTTCTACAGGTGCTTTGTGGCAATACACATGGACTTGGCGACCTACGTGGCTTGGTCGAGTTAGAGAAATTTAGTTTTAAGGGGTTGATTGTATGCAAATGGATTCCAAAGTATTCTTGATGGTTTCTACCGGTGTGGAGAACGTGTTGTGTATTATGATTTTCTCCTGGAAAGAATAAAGAGAAAGGTTTCTAACTAAAATGGTATATAAATTATTGGTGTTGTATGAGAAAGGAGCGGACTTCAGAAGGCGCATTGTATTTTGACTTACAGATATATAAATTAGTATTGCGGTACTCACATGGTTGATAGACTATGATATTTAAATTTTGTCAAGTGGCACGGAAGAACTTTTAAAGTATTTCTCGTGGGATGATCGTGTATGAGAGAGGTGTTAGGCATTCGGGCGGTGGAGATGGAGTCAAATATGGTGATTTACGTGTTCTATGAATTTGGAATTTGGGAGTTTCAGGAGCAGATTGTACATGGTTACGGACTGTGAAGTCATGGCCGAAGCTAGTCAGATTATAGGATGTATTATGAATTAGTCGCGGTGAATTTTCGGAGGGTTATTTATCTACTGTGGGTGACCAGAGTTGATTTGGGGGTCCATTGATAGGCCCAATTAAGATGTATATTCTACACCGAGCTGGAATGGTTAGTTCCATACTGCTATTATTGAGGGATGTGTCATTCGGTTGATGTTGAACTTATTTGTGTTCTCAAATGATCTGTGAGTTACCCCTTTATTCTATGAGGAGTTGTGATTAATTGGTTATGTGCATAGATGGTGCGGTTCTATTTGAGCTTTATAGTGGAATTTGAGTGTGATGAGTATTTGGGTATTACATGATCGATAGCGTAATGGTTATGTCCTTTCAGGTTTTGTGTGGTATTTTTGTCAATTGCCTCTCCGTCGTTATTAATTTGGAGCAGGGTGGCTCGGGGTATATAATATGAGCCTCGTGTTAGAATCGGGTGATGGTTCTACGGTGTATGATGAATTTTCAGCGTTTCGTTGCAGAGGTACTTGTTAATCTAGCGGGGCAGTTCTCTTATTTGAGTCATTTTCCATGACTTGGTACATTTGAATTGTTGCATATTAGTGCACGGATGGCACGAGTTGTGGCTCCGAGTTATATTGGTGTGGTATGTCTGTGGAATAATTATGTTTAGTAATATAAGGTCATTGGACCTGGAATGGGTACTATCAGGTTTAATTTCGGTATATTCGGGAGTATAATATTGAAAGTCGGCTCAGAAAGTGATTATGGTTCCAGTTGGGGCGAGAGATCTCCATGACTTGTTGGTCTAATAGATTCTGTGTGTTTCTTTTATCATCAACAGTGTACGAAGGTTTTGGGATGAGGTTTGGTTCGATATGGGTTTAATACTAGTATGTGGTTAGTTTTGGAGTAGTCACTGCGATCAGGAATGGTGCTACGAGCATGCGAGTTATGTAATACATTGGTTGATTATATCTGTGGTTATAGTTATAGCTCGATGCAACTTGTTCGGACTTATACGGTGTGTAAATGTGAGATTTGTGTCTTGAAAGAAATTCTAAAGGTTGAAAATTAAACTCCAAGGTTTTTGGACTAAGGTTAAATTAATGATTTTCAGTTGTATTGTATTGTCAAGCTTATATGGAATAGGGTGACGTGGGTTCACCCCCGGGTACGTGTGTGGTAAGATGGAACAGTGATTTGATGGCTTGGAAATAACTCTTGGCACGTTCAACGACGAACGTATGTTTAAGTATGGGAGAATGTAACGACCTGGCCGGTCGTTTTGAGTATTACAACCTCGTTTTCCCATTTACTTCTCAAACTGTACTTTACAATTGTTGTGTGAATTGCCTGGGTAATTGGTTCGGGTCCGATGAGGTTTTGGAATGAATTGGAACACTTAGTTCCAAGGTTTAAAGCTTAAGTTAAAATAGTGACTGGATGTCGACTTATGTGTAAACGACCTTGGAATCTAATTCTGATAATTCCAATAGCTCTGTATTGTGATTTTGGACTTAGGAGCGTGTCCGGAAAATTATTTGGAGGTCCATAGTGGAATTAAGCTTGAAATGCCGAAAGTTAAATTTTTGAAAAGTTTGACCGGGGGGTTGACTTTTTGATATCGGGGTCGAAATCCGATTCTGAAAATTTTAATAGGTCCGTTATGTCATTTACGACTTGTGTGCAAAATTTGAGGTCAATCGGACGTGAATTGATAGGTTCCGGAGTCGTTTGTAAAAACTAGAAATTTCAAAGTTCATTAGGCTTGAATTGGGGTGTAATTGATACTTTTAGCATTGTTTGAGGTGATTTGAGGGTTCGACTAAGTCCGTATGATATTTTAGGACTTGTTGGTATATTTGGTTGAGGTCCCGAGAGGCTCGGGTGAGTTTTGGATGGTTAACAGATCATTTTTGGCCTTGGTGGGATTACATATCTGTTGCTGCATTTTTCGGATTTTCTCTTTCGGGTTTACGAGTGGAACCTCGCGTTCGCGAAGAGGAATTTCAAGAAGGCAGGATTTACTCTTTCGCGTTCGCGAAGAGGAGCTGGGTTGTGCATCGCGTTCGCGTTTGGGTATCGCATTCGCGAAGGGAAAAATAATGAGCATGGGTTTTTGCCTTCGCGTTCGTGAAGAAGGGCTCTCTAAAGTATCGCGTTCGCGAGCAGTGTCTCGCGATGAGCAAATGTTGGGCAGCACATTTTGTGCTTCGCGAATGTGAGGGACCTGTCGCGTTCACGAAGAAGAGAGGCCTGGACAGAAAGTTTAAGTTCAGAAAATGGGACTTCGTCCCATTTTCCATTTTTAACAATTTGGAGCTCGGATTGAGGCGATATTTGGACAATTTTCAGAGGAAACAACAGGGTAAGTGTTCTTAACTCAATATTGGTTAAATTACCCGAATCCATGGTTGTTTTTATCATTTAATTGGTGAATTAAGTTGGAAAAGTTTGAAAACCCTCTTAGTTTAAATTGAGGATTTGAAGGCCGAGTTGTGGTCGGATTTGAGTAATTTTAGTATTGTTGGACTCGTGATTGAATGGGGGTTCGGATTTTATTGATTTTTATCGGATTCCGAGACGTGGGCCCCACGGGTGATTTTTGGGGCGCAATTTTGGATTTTTAGAAAATATTAGTATTTTGATATGGAATTAATTCCTATAATTTTTGTGGGCTGAATCAAATTATTTTGACTAGATTCGAGCCGTTTTGAAGTTGATACGCGCATAATGGGATTTCTGGAGCATTGATTAGCTTGCTCGGCATTGGATTTGGCTTGTTCGAGGTAAGTAACTCTTCTAATCTTGGAGCTGAGGGTATGAACCCTGAATATATGTATTATGTGAATTATTGGGAGATGACGCACATGCTAGGTGACGGGCGTGTGGGCGTGCACTATAGAAATTGTGACATAATTATTTCTGTGGAATTTTGTAGTTAAATAATCTTGGCATTTTCCATGCGGTTTTATGAGTTAAAGAAATTGAGCTGAAAAGCATATTAAAAATCATGTTGAGACTATGTGCCAGTATTATTGGGACCCGCAGAGATCATATTGTTGTGAAATATGTATTTTAAATTGAAAATTCATACTCAGTCATATTCATTTTATTGCATATCATATCTCAGTCTCTGTTGTTATTTATTGATACATCATATCATCATTTTGGGCTATTCTCATGACATTGTGAGCCCATGAAAGAGAGACTGGAGAGATTGATGATTGAGGGAGGCTGAGGGCCTGATTGTGAGGATATTTTTGGGATCAGGTTGCACGCCGTAGCAGGCCATGTTGGCTTTATATATATTATATTATTGCACATGAGTTGGCCATGCGGATCTATATATTATACTATTACACGTGAGTTGGCCGTGCAGATCTATATATTACACTATTGCACGTGAGTTAGCCGTGCAGTACGTGAGTTGGCCATGCGGATCCAGATATTATTATAGCACGTGAGTTGGCCGTGCGGATCCAGATATTATTATAGCACGTGAGTTGGCTGTGCGGATTCAGATATTACTATAGCACATGAGTTGGCCGTACGGATCCAGATATGATATTATAGCATGTGATTTGTCCGTGCAGCATGTGAGTTGTCCGTGCTTATAACGCTTGGGTTGTAGGAGCCCCTCATGAGTCTGTACACCCCCAGTGAGCGCAGTCGACTATAAACAGGGATCAGGCTGCATGCCGCAGCAGGTATTGTATAGCGCTGAGTGATTGAGTGTACTGAGCACAGTGAGAGAGAATGCGAGACAATGAGATTGAGTTCTCTGAGAGAGTGTGATTACATGAGTGAAATCTCTGAGATACATTGCATTGACATGCACACATGACATATATGCATAGAGATGTGTTTTTCTCATGCTGTACGGTATCACATTATTCATGATTTCTCATATATGTTAACAGATGGGCATAGTGATGCATTTGTTTTACACTGGTTATTTGGGAAAGAAAATGAGATATTTTATTTATTATCGAAAGGATTTTGGAAAAATTAATGTTTTCAAATTATTCATATTTTTGGCAACTTCGGCAAAAGATTTGGATTTTTACTGATGTACTTGAAAGGAAGAACTATTATTGCTGAAATCATGATGTGACCAAGCATTTTATCTCTGAGTTACTTTTGGTATTATTTGCTTTATGTCATTATTAATTGTTGTGGATTAATGGTTTGGACCCGACCTTGGTAGAAGCTCATCACTACTTTCAACCTAAGGCTAGGTTTGTTACTTACTCAGTACATGGGGTCGGTTGTACTGATACTACACTGCTGCACATTGCGTGCAGATGCTGACTGTTGTTGTTGCTGTGCTCGATGGCTGCGGGATTTGAAGATGTACCTGCGTTCCTGCTGTAGCTGCCTCTTGTTCATGGAAGCCTTAAATTTATAAAAGCTCTGTTTATGTACTATTCAAACAGACTATGTATTTATTTTATTTCCGCTTTGTATACTCTATTCTTAGAAGCTCATGATTTGTACTACCAGTTCTTGGGGAATGTATAAGGTTAAGATGGTTATTTACTTAAATTTCTTTAATAATTGTTATTGAAATTGGATAGTTGAAAGTTGGCTTAACTAGCGGGTTGGGTTAGGTGCCATCATGACTAGTTGGATTTTGGGTCGTAACAGAGATGGATTTCCCGGGGCATGGACTTGCCTTATTTATTTATAATTGTGATGAATTTTCCTTGGACATGGATCTTGTCTGAGTAATTTACATTTGGGGATAAATTTACCCCTGGGCTGGATTGGCCTTATACAGTACTGAGTGACTGACTATCAGTCGATGTGTAAATATATATGGGATGGATCTCTCCTGGGCTGGATTTGCTATATACATTACTGAGTGATTCGGTATTTTGAGATTTGAGTATACGAGGTTTCCACTGAAGTGCATCACATATAGTATGTACATTGGCATGTAGATATAGAGATGTCATATTCCTCATATCAATTAGAATTGAGCTATTTTACTTGTACTGAGCTTAATTGTTAAACTTGAAAGCATGCCTACATTTATGTACTGTTATTTTTATATTGGACTATACCTGTTGAGTTCGTCACTACTTTTAGCCCAAAGGTTAGCCTTGTTATTTATTGAGTACATGGGGTCAGTTGTACTCATACTACACTTCTGCACTTTGCGTGCAGGTTTCGGATGTTGATGTAGCTGCGTACGACGAGAGATGTATCTGAAGATGTACCTGCGTTCCAGTCATTACTGCCTCTTGTTCATGGTAGTTTGAGAAATTTAAATCTGTTCATGTATATTTCATACAGATGACGTATTTTTATTTCAGGCCAATTTTGTAAATTCTAATCTTAGAAGCACATGATTTGTACTACCAGTCCTTAGGGAGTGTATTAGACTTGTTTAAATATTAATTGAATCGGAATGTTGTTATTTGGCTTACCTAGCGGGTGAAATTATGTACCATCACAGCTAGTTGGATTTTGGATCGTGACAAGTTGGTATCAGAGCTCTAGGTTCATAGGTTCTACAATGTAATAACCTGACTTGTCGTTTTAAGAATTAACGTCCCGTTCAATGTCTTAAGGTCCCGAGATGCTTCGTAATATGTATTATGACCCGCGTGTGTAGTCGAGTTTGGTTTTCGGAAGATTCGGAATATAATTTAAAGAACAATTCTCATTTTTTGAAGCTTAAATGGAAAGAGTTGACCAGAGAGTTGACTTTTGAGCAAACGACCCCGGAATGGAATTTTGATAATGTCAATAGCTTCGTATGGTGATTTCAGACTTCGGCGTGTGTCCGGATTTGGATTTGAAAGTTTGTAGGTCAATTCGATGCATTTTAGCGAAAGTTGGAAATATAAGATTTTTAAAAGTTCGACGGAAGGTCGAATTTTCGATAACCATGTCGGATTTCAATTTCGTAAATTGGAACACCTCCATTACGTCATTTATGACTAGCGTGCAAAATTTAAAGTCATTCCGAATTGATTTAATACATTTCGGCGCAAATTATAGAATTTGGAAATTTGATAACTCATAATTCGATTCGAGGCGCGATTCGTAGTTTCGGCATTGTTTGATGTGATTTAAGGCCTCGAATAAGTTCGTATCATGTTTTGGGACTTGTTGGTATGATTTGACGGGGGTCCCAAGGGGCTTGGGTGTATTTTTGGATCATTGGTTGAGAGACTAGTAAAGTTAAGAAATTTGGGAGTTTGACCATGGTTAATATCGGGTCAAGACGACCTCTTTTCAGAGTTTTGAGTGTGTGATCAGGTCAGTAGAGTGTTTTATGATTGAAATTCATATATGGTTTGTGTCCAGGAGGTTCCGGATGAGTTTCGGGGTGGTTTCAGATCATTTCGGAGAAGTTTGAGTTTGCTGGTTTCTGGTGAGGTACTGTTCATTCGCAATTGCGAACAATTTATCGCAATTGTGAATATTGTTCATGGGAGGTTACTGTTCATTCGCAAATGCAAAGTTTTGTCCGCAAATGTGAACCTGGGCAGAAACTTAAGGATTGAAAATCTGTCACTTTTTCATTTTCGATTGGGATGTTTGGAGCTCGATTTTTGGGCGATTTTTAGGATTTCTTCATGACTTTGACTGGGGTAAGTGTTCTATATCCTAAAGTGATTATATTTCATGAATCTATGGTTATATTCATCGTTTAATTCGGATTTAAATGGAATAAATCAAAATATTTGCAAAATCTTCCAAAAATGATAATTCAAGATTTGGAGGACGAATTGTTATTGGAATTTGATAAAATTGGTATGGTTAAACTCGTATCGGAATGGGTGTTCGAATTTCGTAAAAATTATGTCGGGCTCCGAGAGGCGAGCCCGGTGTTGACTTTGGTTGACCTTTTAGAATAAAATTTTAAGTCGAAGTTTTATTATCCAGAATTATTTTCGATGAATTGTAATGAAGTTATACAATTAATTTGGATATATTTGAGCTGTTCGGAGGTCAATTCAATCAAGAAAGTGATTTTGGAATATCGGCATAACTTCAAAAAGATAAGTATCTTGCCTAACCTTGAGTGGGGGAATTGCCCCTTAGGCATCGAGTCTTATGTTCCATTTGTGAAATGTGAAAAGCCGCGTATGCGAGGTGACGAGTACGTACTCGGGCTTATATGTGCAAACTTTGTTGGGTTAAAGTCTTAGGCATATTGTGTAGTAAATTGGATAATTGTTGGCATTTATTAAATCATCTATTTGCCATGCCTCAATTCACGTTTGTTGAATTTGTTTTTATATGACAATTTTATGTGATTATTAATTGTATATTTATGTGAATTCTGTGAGTTTGGTGATTTGATATTTCCTGGAAATAATTATATTATGGATTTTTCATCTGCAAATAATTAATGAAATAAGTTTAAACTGAGGCGTTAATATAATTATCAAGAATTTGGATTAATGAAGGTGTTGCCCTATATTGAGTATTTTCCATCTCTGTTGTTATTTTGAGGTTTTATACACATTGTGTGGGGCCTTGGGCTATTTGTTGTGAAATTAATTGATTTTGTTATATCTTTGGAATTAGATGTGGCCATTGGGTAAATTGTGATATGAATTGATTTTGTTATGCTGCCGTGATAATATTCTGTGTAAATTGTTATGTTATTTGAGTTAATATTTTGAGGATATAAGGGTGGCATTCCATTGTTGATATTATGTGGGTATAAGGGTGGCATTTTATTGTTGTTATGTGTATTGGGACATTGTCTGGGCGGAGTGATAAGGGTGGCTATAGGAGAGATAAGGGTGGCTATAGGAGCGATAAGGGTGGCTATTGATATTTTCAGGGCGCAAGGATAAGGGAGTCTATTATAGGAGTGATAAGGGTTGCTATATGAGAAATAAGGGTGGCTATTGTCAGGGATGATATGTGATGATGTGGAGTTATTGCGTTGGTAATTTTTATGTGATGTGGTGATTTTCTTTGTGTTTATTTCTATATCTTGTGTAATTTATCTTATTGTTTCGGTAAACTTGATAATAGTCTCATCTATGTTGAAAATGGGAGCCTATGGCTTTTGCCAAGCGGATTATGAAATGAAATGTGGGCACGAGGTGCCGTGAGTAAATAATGATGATATTGGCACGTGAATTGTCCATGCAATTGTGATATGATACGTAGGCATGAGGTGCCGTGAGTAAATAATGATGATATTGGCATGTGAATTATCCGTGCAATTGTGATATGAAATGTGGGCACGAGGTGCCGTGGTTAAATGATGATGATATTGGCACGTGAGTTATCCGTGCGCTTGTGATAGAGAAATTGGCACGAGGTGTCGTGAAAATATGAAAGTGGGCTGAGACCCGTATTTTATGTTTTTGAAATGTGGTGTCACAGGGTGACTTTTATTCAAAAGATATTTATTTGAAGAATTATATTTGAAAGAGATTTATTTGAAAGAATTATATTTGAAAGATATTTATTTGAGGAAATTATATTTGAAAGAGATTTATTTGAAAGAATTATATTTGAAAGATATTTATTTGAAGGGAGTATATTCGAAATATAGTTATTGGAAAGTACTATATCCTGAAGATTATTATTTGAGAAGCATATAGGCGAAAGATTTATATTTGAAGGACTATATTAATTGATTGTACTTATATTTATTATTTGTTGAGCAATATGAATGGTGTTCTTGTTGCCCTGCTGTGTATATCACTTGTTGATTAGTGTTTTTATTATTGTTATTTGTTTCCTATTATTCTTGTATACTATATTGCACAGGTTATTAGACTAGTGAGTGTCTTGACTGTACCTCGTCACTACTCCACTGAGGTTAGTCTTGATACTTACTGGGTACCGACTGTGGTGTACTCATACTACACTTCTGCACATTTTTGTGCAGAATCAGGTATTGGAGATATCGGACTCGGACAAAGTTAGAGTGTGATCGCAATGATTCAAGGTAGAGCTTCTTGGTCGTCGTAGTCCCTTGGAGTCTTTCAATTTTATTGTACTGTTAAAAATTAATAAAACATTATTGAGTATTCGATCCTTGAGATCACTTCATGTATTCAGTTAGAGTTCGTGACTCAGTATTACCAGTCTTGGGAGATTGTTTGTAATTATTTCCGATGTTGGTTTCTATTTTAAAAAAAAAATGGCTTGAATTGTAATTATAATCGGCTTACTTATTCTTAGAGACTAAGTGCCATCACGACGCCTGTGATGGGATTTTGGGTCGTGACATACAAGTCATGAGCAAGTCTCTAGCAGAGTCTTGTGGATCGGTATGGTGACATCCATACTTATCTTCGAGAGGCTACAGGGCATTTAGGATAATTTCCCATCTTTCTTTCCTTATCGTGCGGAATTGATTCAGCTTGAAATCTAACTCTTTGAATTCCTTCCACGCATTCGTGTGCACATGTGAGTGCTCGGTATCAGTTGTGCATCGCTGACTTGTGATTCCATGAATGAGGTTCGGATGTGTATTCTGTGTTATGGTGATATTCCAGTCTGGAGGACTTGAGGTTAGGTTTAGACCGTAGCTTAGGATCGGTAGCTTCAATTGTGTGAACTTGTACATTTGGAGTCATATGTCCAGTAATATCCCTATGAGCGGAATTTATGGCTCGATGAGTGGTTGAATGGCTATATGATAAGTATTATGTGACTGTGGGATGTGTTAAGATGGTTTGAATGTGATGAAAAGTGTTTCCTTGTGATGAAAAATGGGCTATTGGGTGCTTGGTGTATTTCTTGATTCGATGTATAGTCTCAAGTTATGAGTGTGTTGAAGAATCTTTCACGTTGTTAAATTATGGGACAAATTAAATTCTCATGACTTTTTAATGAGTTTGGACTCAGGAAGATTAAGTGATCGTGTAATAATTGTGGCTGCGAAAGGGTATAGAAAGATGCCAATGTGAGGCTAAGCAGGTGGGTTATCTCCTGCGGAGTAATCTACATAGGTGTGTTCCTTATAATGTTGTGTGGCAGTTTCTTTTCTACCAGCGGGATATACGTGTTGAGATTTGAATCTGGTTGAGAAAGTTGACTTGAGTGTGAATAAATGCTAGCTTAGCGGATGATTGAGGTATTTTTATGGTTGGCGTTGCATGAGCTTGAGAAGAATTTCCTTTGAACTGACTACAGTATTATGGCAGTAATAGAGTATGGGTATTGTGAGTTATCGAGTGTTTTAATCTATGGCTTTGAGCCAAGTGGGGGAGCCTGCTATTGACAATTCAATTTCATGGTTATATGTTAAATTTTAGTTTTGGTTTGAGGAATACTTGTGGATTAGTTATGACTTACAGAGGTTGAGATCGAGGATGACTCCAGTATTGAAATTCCTAAATACGGGTTATATTGCGCTTTATGAGTATATGAAAATCATGGGATAAGTGAGTTGTTATTTATGAAGGATATAGTGCGCACGGAGTATGAATTTGATAGGTGGTGTTAATGCAGGTTTACCTCTTTGAGTGTTGTTGTGCTAATGGGGAACGTGTCTTTCAGCCCGTTTGGGTGGTGCAATTTAGATTTGAGCAAAGTGGGTGATTCCTGAGAAGGTTCTAATGGGTTCGAGATTTATATATAGCAATCAAGAATTTTTCCGGAATTGTGTATGGATAGAATCTGAGATTTACATTTAATGGTGCCGGGACTTGCGGTAATTCTGTATGACTGTGGATTCTACATTTTAGTATAAGAAAGGTAAGAAGAACAACTTTAAATTCACATAAGGTATTTTTAGAGTGAGTGTTACGGTTGTGGTATTTATGGAGGTGCTTAAGAAGAATACAATGGCTTATGGGCCTTAGGGCGGTGTGGTCTTATGTTAGGATGTCTTGTAGTGAGCTTTGGTGAGGATCGTGGTATTCTAACAAGGAGAATTGTAAACTTGAGGGTAATTCAGAAGCAACTCGGAGAAAAATAAGACAAATGGGTAACATGTTGGATCAGTATGGCAATAGTACGCTCGATTCTTATAGTTCTTATGATGAGATGAGGCTTTACGGGTGTTTTGTGGCAGTACTCTCGGATTTGGCAACCTGCGTGGCTTGGTCTAGTTAGAGGAAATTAAGTTCTAATAGCTTGGTTATGTGCAAATGGATTTCAAAGTGTTCTTGATGGTTTCTACCACTGTTTGAGCCGGATAATTTCTACCGGTATGGGGAGCGTGTTGTGTATTGTGATTTACTCCTAAAAAAGCAAATGGAAGGTTTCTAACTAATCGGGTATGTAATTTGCTAGTCACTCAGAGTTTATAACGAGATTTGCATGCTTTGCACATGATGGCATGATAGATGTGGTATGGTGTACGAAATTAAGATTTACATGTACAAGGTAGCAGTTCAGTCTTGAAGGAAAGTTACGAATTTTGGACAGCATGGTCAGTTTCAGATATTTAGATGAATGTTATAACTGCTCGGTAATTCCTCAGAAGGGTGCGCATTTTAGAAGGCGCATTGTGTTTTGACTTATAGATGTTCATTGGTATTGCGGTACTCACCTAGTTGATAGGCTGCTGATATTCAAATCTTTGCTTTGTGGCACGGAAGAATTATGGAAGTATTCCTAGTGGGTGATCGTGCATGAAGGATGTGACAGTCATTCGAGTGCTGGAGTTGTAATCAGTTACGGTGGTTCATGTGTTCTATGAATTTGGGGAACTCAGAGTTCTCAAAAGCAAATTGTTTCAATGTTGCGGCATGTGTGAGGTGAGTATTTTATTTAAACTCAATGGAGTCACTAATTGCGTTAATTATTTGTGATAGATGCGCGCTACAAATGCATACATATGTGAGGTTTGAGCCATGTGCAAGCATCGGGGCAAGCATTCATACTCGGAAGAATGCTTAGGCAAAGATATGCCTAGAGTTGATTGTTAAGCGTAAAGTTATAATGTTTCTCGTAAGCGTACCTTTGTCGAGAACTATCTGGGCTACATTTGAGGTTACAAAGAGGCTAATTCCCTGAATAAATTGGGTAGTTACTATTTCTGCGTTAACTTGCCGATTTGAGTTGTGATAGCACACTTTGCACATGCCTACTCTATGGCGTGTTATTTATACTAGTCTAGAAGCATGTGAATTTTATTTCATTTATCATATACATGTGTACTTATTTGATTGCTCATGTACGATATGCTTCGACTGGAGGCATGTGACTATGTCGGGCGATTGATATTATTAGCATGTGAGTTATCCGTGTGGGTCCAGACATTTATGTTATTGGCAAGTGAGTTATCCATGTGGGTCCAGATATTGATACTATAGCACGTGAGTTATCCGTGTGGTTGATGTTAATATGAGCTCTAGAAGAGTTGGCTACAGTTATTAGATTCGGGTGTCTTGGTTCTACTATATATGATGAGCTTATAGCATTGAAGTTGTGGTGGTGCTTGTTGAACTTGTAATACGGTTCTTTTCTTCGAGACATTTTCCATTTTGTTTTTGGTACATGAATTGCGCAGTTATGGCTTGAGTTATATTGATGTGGCATGTTTGTGGGATAGTTGTGTTTAATAATATATGGTCATTGGACCTAGAATGGGTACTATCATGTTTGATTACGGTATATTTGGAAGGATGAAATTGAAAGTCGGCTTAGAAAGTGATTATGGTTCTGGTTGGGGTGAGAGAGCTCCATGACTTATTGATCTGATAAGGGTTTATGAGATTCCGCATGTTTATTTTATTATCAGCAGTGTACAAAGATTTTGGAACGAGGTTTGGCTTGATATGGGATTTAATACTAGTACCGGGTTAGTTTGGAGTAGTTACTGTGATCGGGAATGGTGTTGCGAGCATGCGAGTTGTGTAGTATGTTATGTGATTATATCTGGGGTTATGGTTATGGCTTGATACAGCTTGTTCGGACTCATACAATGTGTAAATGTGTGATTCGTGTATTGAAAAGAACTCTGGATGTTGGAAATTTGGGTTCTATGTTTTATGGACTAAAGTTAAAGTAATGATCTTCAATTATGTTATATTGTAAGGCCTATATAGAATAGGGTGGCGTGGGATCACCCAGGGATACGTGTGTGGTAAGATGGAATAGTGATTTGATGGTTTGAAAACAAATCTTGGCACATTCGAGGACGAACGTATTTAAGTGGGGGCAATGTAACGACCCGGTCGGTCGTTTTGCGAATTACAGCCTCGTTCCCCCATTTACTGCTTATCCAGTGTTCAATTATGAATATGTGACGTGTCACAGAGGCTTCAAAATGAAATTGGAACACTTAGTTCCAATATGTAAAGCTTAAGTTGAAATACTTGGTCGGATATCGGCTTATGTGTAAACGACTCTGGAATAGAGTTTTATTGATTCCAATAGCTACGTATGGTGATTTTGGACTTAGAAGCGTGTCCGAAAAATTATTTGGAACCCCGTAGCTAAATGAGGCTTGAAATGGCGAAATTAGAAATTTAAGTTTGGAAGTTTGACTGGGGAGTTGACTTTTGATATCCGGGACGGAATCCAGTTCTAAAAATTTTCATAAGTGTGTTATGTCATTTAGGACTTGCTTGCAAAATTTGAGGCCAATCGGACTTGAATTGATAGGTTTCGGCATCGAATATAGAAGTTGGAATTTCGTAGTTTCATTAAGCTTAAATTGGGGTATAATTCATGATTTTAGCGTTGTTTGATGTGATTTAGAGGTTCGGCTAAGTTCGTATGATGTTTTAGGACTTGTTGGTATATTTGGTTGAAGTTCCGGGGGCCTCGGGTGAGTTTCAGATGGTTAACAGATCGAAATTTGGAATTAAACAGCTGCTGGAAGTTTTGGCATTCTGGTGCAATCGCACCTGCGAAAATTGGCTCGCAAGTGCGAGCTCGCAGAATCGAGCTTGGTTGTGCGGAAGCGGAATTGGCTTGGCAAGGAAAGGGGTCGCGTGTCAAGTGCGAGCTCGCAGAATCGAGCTTGTGTGCGGAAGCGGAATTGGCTTGGCAAGGACAGGGGTCGCAGGTGCACACGCAGGACCGCAAAAGCGGACTCGCACCTGCGGCGAGTTGATCGCAGAAGCGAAAGATGTCGACTTATATGTAAATGACTCTAGAATAGAGTTTTATTGATTCCAATAGTTCTGTATGGTGATTTTGGACTTAGAAGCGTGTTCGGAAAATTATTTGGAAGCCCGTAGCTAAATTTGGCTTGAAATGGCGAAATTAGAAATTTAAGTTTGAAAGTTTGACCGAGATTTGACTTTTTGATATCGGGGTCGGAATCCAGTTCTGAAAATTTTCATAGGTCTGTTATGTCATTTATGATTTGTTTGCAAAATTTGAGGTCAATCGGACTTGATTTGATAGGTTTCGGCATCGAATGTAGAAGTTGGAATTTCTTAGTTTCATTAAGCTTAAATTGGGGTATGATTCGTGATTTTAGCATTGTTTGATGTGATTTAGAGGTTCGACTAAATTCTTATGATGTTTTAGGATTTGTTGGTGTATTTGGTTGAGGTTCCGGGGGCCTCGGGTGAGTTTCACATGGTTAACGGATCGAAATTTGGAATTAAGCACTTGCTGGAAATTTTGGCCTTCTGGTGCAATCGCACCTGCTAAAATTGGCTCACAAGTGCGAGCTCGCAGAATCGAGCTTGGTTGCGTAGAAGAGGAATTGACTTGGCAAGGACAGGGTCGCAGGTGTGCACGCAGGACCGCAGAAGCGGACTCGCACCTGCGGCGAGTTGATCGCAGAAGCAGAAGAAGAGGGGAGGGGCCTCATCGCAGAAGTGGATTTGGGACTAGGGATTTCAAAATAAGAATTTAAGATTTGGAGGTTGAGTTGATGTCGGAATTTGGTAAATTTGGTATGGTTGGACTCGTTGTTGAATAGGCGATCATATTTTGTAACTTTTGTCGGGTTTAGAGATGTGGGGCCCACGGATGATTTTTGAGTTAAAATTCATATTTTGATTGGAAAATTAGTATTTTCATATGGAATTAATTCATATAATTTGTATTAACTGAATCGAATCAATTATGACTAGATTCGAGGCGTTCGGAGGCTGATTCGTGAGGCAAAGGCATAGCGGAGTAAAGAATCACATGGTTTGAGATAAGTAACACTTCTAAACTTGGTTTTGAATGTATGAATCCCTAAATTACGTGTTATGTGAATAGTATGAAGGTGACGCACATGCTAAGTGACGGGCGTGTGGCTGTGCACCATAGAAATTGTGACTTAAATAAATTATGTGGAGTTGTAAAATTAATAAACCATGTTATTATCCGTGTATCCTTCACGTGTTAGAGAAATTGAGGTGAGGCTCGTATTAAAGATCATGTTTAGGCTACGTGTCGATACTTTGGGACCCATAGGGCCGTGTTGCTGTTGAATTTTGTTATTTTAAAATATATATTTCATACTCGGTCATGTTCTTCCATTGTGAGGATATTTATGGGATCAGGGTTTCCTTCCTGCAGCAGGTCATATCGGCTTTTTATATATTATTATATGGATCGGGGCTGCCCTCTTGAAGTTGGCCATCTTTATCATTGTATGGATTAGGGTTGCCCGCCTACAACAGACCATATAAGCTTTATCATTATATGGATCGGGGTTGCCCGCCTGCAGCAAACCATATCGGTTTATATCATGCTTGGGCTGAAGGAGCCCTTCCGGAGTCTGCACCCGCCACAGTGAGCGTAGATGATTTATATTCGAGATGGACTTCCCAAAGAATGGACTTGCCTTATTTATTTATAATTGTGATGAATTTTCCCTGGACATGGATCTTGTTCGAGTCATTTACATTTGGGGATAAATTTACCCCTGGGCTGGATTGGCCTTATATAGTTCTGAGTGACTGACTATCAGTCGATGTGTAAATATATATGGGATGGATCTCCCCTAGGCTGGATTGGCCATATACAGTACTGAGTGATTCAGTACTTTGAGATTTGAGTATACGAGGTTTCCACAGAAGTGCATCACAAATAGTATGTACATTGGCATGTAGATATATAGATGTCATATTCCTCAGATCAATCAGAATTGAGCTATTTTATTTGTACTGAGCTTAACTGTTGAACTTGAAAGCATGCCTACATTTCTGTACTTTATTTTTATATTGGACTATACCTGTTGATCTCGTCACTACTTTCAGCCCAAAAGTTAGTCTTGTTACTTATTGAGTACATGGGGTCGGTTGTACTCATACTACACTTATGCACCTTGTGTGCAAATTTCGGATACTGATGTAGCTGCGTACGACGAGAGATGGATCTGAAGATGTACCTGCATTTCAGTCATTGCTGCCTTTTGTTCATGGTAGTTTGAGAATTTTAAATCTGTTCATGTATATTTCAGACAGATGCCGTATTTTTATTTCACATCAGTTTTGTAAATTCTAATCTTATAAGCTCATGATTTGTACTACCAGTCCTTGGGGAGTGTATTAGAGTCAGTTAAATATGAATTGAATTGGAATGTTGTTATTTGGCTTACCTAGTGGTTGAACTTAGTTTCCATCATGGCTAGTTGGATTTTGGGTCGTGACAAGTTGGTATCAGAGCTCTTGGTTCATAGGTTCTACAAGTCATGAGCAAGTATCCAGTAGAGTCTTGCGGATCGGTATGATGACGTCCATACTTATCTTCGAGAGGCTACAGGGCATTTAGGATAATTTCCCATCTTTCTTTCCTTATCGTGCGAAATTGATTCAGCTTGACACCTAACTCTTTGAATTCCTTCCACGCATTCGTGTGCGCATGTGAGCGCTCGGTATCAGTTGTTCATCGTTGGCTTCTGATTCCATGAACAAGGTTTGAATGTGTATTTTGTGTTATGGTGATGGGCCAGCCTGGAGGACTTGAGGTCAGGTTTAGACCGTAGCTTAGTCTCGGTAGCTTCAGTTGTGTGAACTTGTACATTTGGACTCATATGTCCAGTAATGTCCCTATGAGTGGAATTTGTGGCTCTATCAGCGGTTGAATGGCTATATGATAAGTATGATGTTACTGCGGGATGTGTTAAGATGATTTGAATGTGACGAGAAGTGTTTCCTTGTGATGAAAAATGGGCTATTGGGTGCTTGGTGTCTATCTTGATTCGATGTATAGTCTCGGGTTATGAGTGTGTTGAAGAATCTTTCACATTGTTAAATTATGGGATAAATTAAATCCTCATGTCTTGTTAATGACTTTGGGCACAGGAAGATTAAGTGATCACATAGTAATTGTGGTTGCGAAAGGGTATAGAAAGATGCCAGTGTGAGGCTAAGCAAGTGGGTTATCTCTTGCGGAGTAATCTACATAGTTGTGTTCCTTATAATATTGTGTGATAGTTTCTTTTCTACCAGCGAGATATACGTGTTGAGATTTAAATTTGAATCTGGTTGAGAAAGTTAACTTGAGTGTCGAGAGAATAAATGCGATCTTAGCGGATGATTGGGGTATTTTTATGATTGGCTTTGCATGAGCTTGAGAAGAATTTCCGTTGAACTAACTACGGTATTATGGCAGTAATAGAGTATGGGTGTTGTGAGTTATCGAGTGTTTTAATCTATGGCTTTGAGCCAAGTGGGGGAGCCTGCTATTGACAATTCAATTTTATGGTTATATGTTAGATTTTAGTTTTGGTCTGAGGAATACATGTGGATTAGTTATGACTTGCAGAGATTGAGATCGAGGATGACTCGAGTACTGAAATTCTTAAATACGGGTTATATTGCGCTTTATGAGTATATAAAAATCATGGGATGAGTGCGTTGTTATTTGTGAAGGATATAGTGCGCACATAGTATAAATTTAATCGGTGGTGTTAAGGTAGGGTTACCTCTTTGAGTGTTGTTGTGCTAATGGGGCACGTGTCTTTCAGCCCGTTTGGGCGGTGCAGTTTATATTTGAGAAAAGTGGGTGACTCCCGAGAAGGTTCTAATGGGTTCGAGATTTATATGTAGCAATCGGAAATTTTTCCGGATTTGTGTATGCATAGAATCTGAGATTTATATTTAATGCTGTCGGGACTTGAGGTAATTTTGTATGACTATGGATTCTACATTTTAGTATAAGAAAGGTAAGAAGAACAATTTTAAATTCACATAAGGTATTTTCAGAGTGAGTGTTACGGTTACGGTATTTATGGAGTTGCTTAAGAAGAATAAAATGGCTTATGGGTCTTAGGGCGGTGTGATTTTATGTTAGGACGTCTTGTAGTGAGCTTTGGGTGAGGATCGTGGTGTTCTAACAAGGAGAATTGTAAACTTGAGGGTAATTCAGAAGAAACTCGGAGAAAAATAGGACAAATGGGTAACAGGCTGGATCAGTATGGTAATGGCATGCTCGATTCTTTTGGTTCTTATGATGAGATAAGGCTTTACGGGTGTTTTGTGGCAGTACTCTCGGATTTGGCAACCTGCATGGCTTGTTCGAGCTGGAGGAAATTAAGTTCTAATAGCTTGGTTATGTGCAAATAGGTTTTGAAGTGTTCTTGATGGTTTCTACCCCGGTTTAAGCTGGATAATTTCTACCGGTGTGGGGAACGTATGGTGTATTGTGATTTCCTCCTGGAAGGAAGCAAATAGAAGGTTTCTTACTAACCGGGTATGTAATTTTCTAGTCACTGAGAGCTTATAAAGAGATTCTCGTGCTTTGCACATGATGGCATGATAGATATGGTATGGTGTGCGAGATTAAGATTTACATGTACAAGGTGGCAGTTCAGTCTTGAAAGGAAGGTCACGAATTTTGGATAGCATGGTCAGTTTCAGATATTTAGATGAATGTTATAACTGCTCGGTAATTCCTGAGAAGGGTGCGCATTTCAGAAGGCGCATTGTGTTTTGACTTACCGAAGTTCATTGGTATTGCGGTATTCACCTAGCTGATAAGCTGCTGATATACAAATCTTTGCTATGTGGCACGGAAGTATTATGGAAGTATTCCTAGTGGGATGATCGTGCATGAAGGATGTGATAGTCATTTGAGTGCTAGAGTTGTGATCCGTTACGGTGGTTTATGTGTTCTATGAATTTGGGGGACTGGGAGTTCTCATAAGCAAATTGTTTCAATGTTGTGGCCTGTGTGAGGTGAGTATTTTATTTAAACTCAGTGGAGGCACTAATTGTGTTAATTATTTCTGATAGATGCACGCTACGCGTGTGTACATATGTGAGGTTTGAGCCATGTGCGGGCATCGGGGCAAGTATTCATACTCGGAAGGATGATTAGGCAAAGATATGCCTAGAGTTGACTGTTAAGCATAAAGTTATAACGTTTCTCTTATTCGTACCTTTGTCGAGAACTATCTTGGCTACACTTGAGGTTACAAAGAAGCTAATTCCTAGAATAAATTGGGTAGTTACTATTTCTGCGTTAACTTGTCGATTTGAGTTGTGATAGCATACTTTGCACATGGCGTGTTATTTATACCAGTCTAGAAGCATGTGAATTTTATTTCATTTATCATATACATGTGTACTTATTTGATTGCTCATGTAGGATATGCTTCGACTGGAGGCATGTGAGCATGCCGGGCGATTGATATTATTAGCATGTGAGTTATCCGTGCGGGTCCAGACATTTATGTTATTGGCAAGTGAGTTGTCCGTGCGGGTCCAGATATTGATACTATAGCACGTGAGTTGTTCGTATGGTTGATATTAATATGAGCTCTAGAAGAGTTGGTTACCGTTATTAGATTCGGGTGTCTTGGTTCTACTATATATGATGAGCTTATAGCATTGAAGTTGTGGTGGTGCTTGTTGAACTTGTAATACGGTTCTCTTCTTTGAGACATTTTCCATTTTGTTTTTGGTACATGAATTGCGCAGTTGTGGCTTGAGTTATATTGGTATGGCATGTCTGTGGGATAGTTGTGTTTAATAATATATGGTCATTGGACCTAGAATGGGTACTATCATGTTTGATTACTGTATATTTGGGAGGATGACATTGAAAGACGGCTTAGAAAGTGATTATGTTTCTGGGTAGGGCGAGAGATCTCCATGACTTGTTGATCTGATAAGGGGTTATGCGATTCCGCGTGTTTCTTTTATTATTAGTAGTGTACTAAGGTTTTAGAACGAGGTTTGGCTTGATATGGGGTTTAATACTAGTACCGGGTTAGTTTGGAGTAGTTACTGTGATCGGGAATGGTGCTGCGAGCATGCGAGTTGTGTAGTATGTTATGTGATTATATCTGGGGTTATGGTTATGGCTTGATGCAGCTTGTCCAGACTCATACAGTGTGTAAATGTGAAATTCGTGTCTTGAAAAGAATTCTAGATGTTGGAAATTTGGGTTCTAAGTTTTACGGACTAAAGTTAAAGTAATGATTTTCAATTATGTTGTATTGTGAGGCCTATATGGAATAGGGTGGCGTGGGATCACCCGCGGGTACATGCGTGGTAAGATAGAATAGTGATTTGATGGTTTGGAAACAACTTTTGGCACGTTCGAGGATGAACGTATTTAAGTGGGGGAGATGTAACGATCCAGCCGGTCGTTTTGATAATTACAACCCCGTTCCCCCATTTACTGCTTATCCAGTGTTTAATTATAAATATGTGACGTGTCGGAGAGGCTTCAGAATGAAATTAGAACATTTAGTTCCAATATGTAAAGCTTAAGTTGAAAAATAATTGGCCGGATATCGGCTTATGTTAAAACGACTCTGAAATAGAGTTTTGTTGATTCCAATAGCTACGTATGGTGATTTTGGACTTAGAAGCATGTTCGAAAAATTATTTGGAAGCCCCTAGCTAAATTAGGCTTGAAATGGCGAAATTAGAAATTTAAGTTTGGAAGTTTGACCGTGGAGTTGACTTTTTATATCCGGGACGGAATCCAGTTTTGAAAATTTTCATAAGTTTGTTATGTCATTTAGGACTTGTTTGCAAATTTTGAGGTCAATCGGACTTGAATTGATAGGTTTCGGCATCGAATGTAGATGCTGGAATTTCTTAGTTTCATTAAGCTTAAATTGGGGTATAATTCGTGATTTTAGCATTGTTTGATGTGATTTAGAGGTTCAACTAAATTTGTATGATATTTTAGGACTTGTTGGTATATTTGGTTGAGGTCCGGGGGCCTCGGGTGATTTTCGGATGGTTAACGGATCGAAATTTGGAATTAAACAGCTGCCGGAAATTTTGGCCTTCTGGTGCAATCGCACCTGCAGAAATTGGCTCGCAAGTGCGAGCTCACAAAACCGAGCTTGGTTGCGCAGAAGCGGAATTGGCTTGGCAAGGACTGGGGTCACAGGTGCACACACAGGACCGCAGAATAGGACTCGCACCTGCGGCGAGTTGATCGCAGAAGTGGAAATAAGAGGAGAGGGGCCTCATCGCAGAAGTGGCTTGGGCAACCACAAATGCGAGGCCGCAGAAGCAGGGAAAACCTCGCATATACGAGACCGCAGATGCGGTTAAGTACTCCGTATAAGCGGAAACGCTGGGCAGGCTACAAAAACAGAAGGGTCCGACATTTTTATCATTTTGGACCTTTCAAACACGGGCTGAGGTGATATTTGAGCGAGAATTCATGGGAAATCTTGAGGTAAGTAACTTGTGATCATTGTTAGTCAATAATATTGGATATCATTGAGTATTTTGACTAGATTACGTGTTTTTGAGGTGAAATTTAAGGATTTGGGCCTAGGAATTTAAGATTTGGAGGTCGAGTTGATGTTGGAATTTGGTAAATTTCATATGGTTGGACTCGTGGTTGAATGGGGTTCATATTTTGTAACTTTTATCGGGTTCCAAGACATGGGCCCCACGGGCAATTTTTGAGTTAAAATTTCGGATTTGTGTTGAAACATTAGTATTTTCGTAAATAATTAATTCATATAATTTGTATTGACTAAATCGAATCAATTATGACTAGATTCGAGGCGTTCGGAGGCCGATTCGTGAGACAAAGGCATAGCGGACTAAAGAATCACACGGTTTGAGATAAGTAATACTTTTAAACTTGGTTCTGAAGGTATGAATCCATGAATTACGTGTTATGTGAATAGTATGAAGGTGACGCACATGCTAAGTGATGGGCGTGTGGGCGTGCACCATAGAAATTATAACTTAAATAAATTTTGTGGAGTTGTAAAATTAATGAACCATGTTATTATCCGTGTATCCTTCACGTGTTAGAAACATTGAGCTGAGGCTCGTATTAAAGATCATGTTTAGGCTACGTGCCAATACTTTGGGACCCATAGGGTTGTGTTGCTGTAGAATTTAATTATTTTAAAATGTACATTTCATACTCAGTCATGTTCATCCATTGTGAGGATATTTATGGGATCGGGGATGCCCGCTTGCAACAGGCAATATCGACTTTATCATTATATGGATTGGGGTTGCCCGCCTGCAATAGGCCATATCGGCTTTATATCACGCTTGGGCTTAAGGAGCCCCTCCAGAGTCTACAACCCCCATAATGAGCGTAGATGATTTATATTCGGGATGGACTTCCCGAGGCATGGACTTGCCTTATGTATATATATTCGGGATGGACTTCCCAGGGCATGGACTTGCCTAATTTATTTATAATTGTGATGAATTTTTCCGGGACATGGATCTTGTCCGAGTCATTTACAATTAGGGATAAATTTACTACTGGGATGGATTAGCCTTATACAGTACTGAGTGACTGACTGCCAGTCGAGGGATCTCCCCTGGGCTAGATTGGCCATATACAATAAGTGATTCAGTATTTTGAGATTTGAGTATACGAGGTGTCCACTGAAGTGCATCACATACAGTATGTGCATTGGCATGTAGATATAGAGATGTCATATTCCTCATATCAATCAGAATTGAGCTATTTTACTTGTAATGAGCTTAACTGTTGAACTTGAAAGCATGCCTACATTTCTGTACTGTTATTTTTTTATTGGACTATACCTATTGAGCTCGTCACTACTTTCAGCCCAAAGGTTAGTCTTGTTACTTATAGAGTACATGGGGTCGGTTGTACTCATACTATATTTTTGCACCTCGCGTGCAGATTTCGGATGTTCATGTAGCTGCGTACGATGAGAGCTGGATCTGAAGAGGTACCTGCGTTCCAGTCATTGCTGCCTCTTGTTCATGGTAGTTTGAGAATTTTAAATCTGTTCATGTATATTTCAGACATATGACGTATTTTTATTTCACACCAGTTTTGTAAATTCTAATATTAGAAGCTCATGATTTGGTACTACCAGTCCTTGGAGAGTGAATAAGAGTCAGTTAAATATTAATTGAATCGGAATATTGTTATTTGGCTTACCTAGCGGGTGAAGTTATGTGCCTTCACGACTAGTTGGATTTTGAGACGTGACATTTGGACTTGAGAAAGCCAAATTGGGCAAAATCACTCTCTCGACGAAAGGTATTGAGTGGGTAATTGAGTGTTGATAGCTATAATACACCCCGATCAATAAAACAAGCATTAAAGTTTATATCCCATTAGGCAAACACCTAGGTGATGGTCATAGCCCTAGGCTTTTTACAAAACCTGAAAAACAACAAAAACAATTCTCTTAGTTTTATTTCTTAACTTTTCAATATATAGCTCCCTAACTCCTAACTCCAATATATAGCTCCCTATGGAAATCGACCCCGACTCTTATTGGGTCCTATTATTGCAATCGACCATTTCATAACCTTGAATTGAGGTATGAAATTGGACGAGATCAATAATCGTGTTCCCGACCTGGGCATCGCGTTCGCGTAGGAGGTGTTGTCAGCTGGTAAATTTTGTGCTTCGCGAACGCGGGGCATTTTTTCGCGTTCATGAAGAGGAACCTCTGTGTAGCAATCATTAAAATTCAAAATCGAGGGTTTGAACCCATTTTTCATATTTTGAGATAGAGACCTCGGATTTATGCGATTCTTGAAGGGATTTTCAAGGAGTTGATTGGGGTAAGTGATTCTAACTCGGATTTGGTTGTTACACATTAGTATATCATTTTTTACCATTTAGTTAGTGTTTTGGGGTTGGACAAATTGGGAAATATTTGAGGATTTGAAGGTCGAGTTGAGATTGGAATTGAGTAATTTTGGTATGGTTGGACTCGTTATTGAATGGATGGTCGGATTTTATAACTTTTTTTCAGATTCCGAGACGTGGGCCCGGAGTTGACTTTTTGGGTTGACTTTTTGACTTTGGTTAAAGAACTTAGCTTTATCGTATGGAATCAATTTATATAGCTTGTATTGATTGTATTAAGCTATTTGTGGCTAGTTTCGAGTCGTTCGGAGGCCGATTCGCGAGGTAAGGGCTTGTTAGAGTAGGGATTTGCGCGGTTTGAGGTAAGTAACACTTCTAAACTTGGTTCTGAGGGTTTGAATCCCTGAAATACGTGTTATATGGTTGGTATTGAGATGACACACATGCTAGGTGGTGGGTGTGTGGGTGTGCACCGTGGTAATTGTGACTCGGTTGTTTCTGTGGTACTGTGTAGTTATCAAACCTTGTTGCTATTCATGAAATCCCTACGTGTTAGAGTAATAGAGTTGCAATCCATGTTAGTAATCATGTTTAGGCTATATGCTTATTTTGTTGGAACCCACAAGGGTTACTTCAACTATTGAATTATTTACTTAAATTACAATTATGTACTCAGTCACGTCCATCATTTACATATCATATCTCAGTCTCTGTTGTTATTTGTTGTTACATCATGTATCGTTGTTTGGGATGATTGGCATGAGATTTGTGAGCTCGAGATACGGGAGAGATTGATGACTGAGTTGGGGTCTGAGAGCCGTGTTATTGTGAGTGAGGTTGTGGATCGGGCTGCACCCCGCAGCAGGCCTTCTTGGCTTTATATATTCTCTCCGTTTCAATTCATGTGAATCTATTTGACTGGTCACGGAGTTTAAGAAAAGAGAGAAAACTTTTGAACTTATGGAGTAAAATGAGGTACATATATTTTGTGTGGCTATAAATTATTGTATAAAGGTAAAATATTTCCAAATATGGAAAGGAGTCATTCTTGTTGACACGGACTAAAAAAAATAGGTTCACATCAATTGAAATGGATGGAGTATATATTTATTATGGATGAGGTTGCACGCTGCAGCAAGCCTTATAGGCTTTATCTATTATTATGGGATCGGGCTGCACGTCGCAGCAGGCCATATTGGCTAGGGGTGGGCATAGTTTGGGCAAACCCAAAATCCAAATCCAAATCCAAAATTTTTGGACTTTTGGATTGGATTTTGGATTTAAATTTTAAAAATTTTGGATATTGGATTTGATTCTTCAAATTTTTGGATATCCGAAAATTCGAAATTCTTATACTTTATATTTGGACATGTAATAAGTTCAAGATCCTACCCATTGGATATTATATCGTATATTCAATATTAATTACTAAGTTACTATTACAATACTTTCTATTTGGACATGGCTTTACTGTTTCTACTTCTTATTGGCCATATTAATGTCTTTATTATATTTTTTTTTTATAATAATTTCATTACTTGAATACTTCATTTGGATGATTGCGGTGAGAATGAGGAACTTTTCAAGCAATTTAACATGAGTACTTCATTTGGATATTCATTTTTGTAAAAATAAGAAACATCTTAACTTATAAGCTCAAAACCGAAAAATCAAAATATCCAAACCAATTAATCCGAAACTGAACTTAAAAAATTCGATCCAATCTAAACTTATTTGGATTGGATTTGGATTGTCATTTCTTCAATCCGAAAACCGAAATTTTTATATGCAAACCGAATTTTCCAAATGCCCACCCCTAATATTGGCTTTATATTAGCGTTTGGGCATGATCCACCCCTCCGAAGTCTGACATACCAGCAGTGAGCGCAGGTACTGTACAGTACTGAGTGATTGAGTGTGATGAGTGAAAATTGAGACAGTCATATTGAGTACTCTAAGAGAGTGAGTACATGAGCTTATCATTGTGATGCATTACATGTGACATGCACTTGGCATATTTTATCTGTGTTGAGTTTAAACTGTTAAACTTGAAAGCATGTCTATATTTCTGTACTGTGTACAAACTGATTATGAGATTTCTCTGAGTTATTAGTGTCATTTTTCCTGTCATATCTGTATTGTTATTATCTGGATTTGGACTGTACCTATCTGAGCTCGTCACTGCTTTCAGCCTAAGGTTAGTCCTCTTACTTATTGAGTACATTGGGTCGGTTGTACTCATACTACCATCTGCACTTCATGTGAAGATCCAGGTACTTCTGGGCATGGTGGTTGCTAGACTTGGAGCATTTCCTGCTTGGAGACTTTTGAGCAAGGGCGGATCTACCTTAGTGACACCGCTTCGCTGGAAAAACATGTATATATAATTAAAATGCAGAAATGAAAATAGGTTAAATAGAGTAAACGTGACACCACTTGACACATTGGCTGTGTAGCAGATTTGGTCAAGCACCGCAGATGGTTGGGAGATATCAGAGGTTCGAAACCAGGCAGCTTCATTTTCTGTTTTAAATTATTTTTTGCATCATGTACGAAATAGAAACTGTGTCCGGTGGAGTTTGAACGACTGGCCTATTAGTGTTATGAGAGACTCTCGACCAATATGTCAAGAGTCAAATTTGGTTAATATCGCGATAACAAATTATTTGGCTGATATTTCAATCTTCTTTTTGTCCTTTTATCTTCTCTCCTCGCATGAAATTGATTAAGAACGATTTGTGGAATCAAATAAATGATACTATTTTTATGTGATTTCTTGGTTCTTTATATAAAAAGGTATTTAATATTATTCCTATTGAGGTTATTTTGATATATTTTTATAAATGAAAATTCATCGATAAGAGTTGTCGTAATATACTTGAATTGTGGTTTATTATTATGATTTAAACGGTGTTTTTTAAGTATGATATTGTTAAAGTGAATTGTTGGTCGTCCACTATTTAAAATTATGACACATCTTACGAAAAACCTTGCGTAAGCCACTGCTTTTGCGGTAGCTGCTTTGGCGTCCGCAGACCTCGACTCTCCTTCTTTTCAGTTTATTTAGCATTGTTCTACCTTTTCAGACAGTTGTGTTAGAAATTTGACTATTTTGATATTTAGTAGCTCATGTACTCAATGACACCCGAATTTTGGAGATTTTGTATTGAGTCGCAGTATTTATTATCGGTTATTTATGAGATTTTTCACTGTTAAACTTATTTCTTCATGTTTTCAATTTAAAAGTGTAGTTAATTGTGATTGTTGGCTTGCCTAGTTCTGTGATAGGCACCATCACAATATGTTGAGTTTAGGGTCGTGACAGTAAGATTCTTTTGGATGTGAACAGAAAGAAAAATAAATACTCAAAAATATTATTGATAAATTTAAACAACGAAAGATTTCTGAGAAATAGTCACACGGGATAAAGTTAAGTTAAATTTCAAAAGTAATACAAGATTATATTCATCACATTATATTAAAGTGTTAATTTAATAAAACAAATCATATAGCAATTTAATAATACTAAGTATTGAATAATACTATTACGACAAGCAAGGAGCAAAAAGAGGAATAAAATACAAATTCCAGGGAAGATAGTCCATAATCGTGCAGTTTTCGCATAAAATTAAAATTTAAACATTAACATGCATTGCTGCAAGATATTTAATAGATGCATAGTACGTTTGCATGTCCCTGATCATGTATAACACAAACGGAATCAATTAGAGAACAACCAAAGCATGTTGTAATCAATTTGAATTCTTAATAGTTGGGAAAGTTTTATTGTGTTATAATTGTGTTAAATGTTTAGAAGTTTTTTTAAAAAAAGAATCATAATTGAGTTTGCAGGAATTGTTACTTCTCATTAATTGTTAAATAATACTCCATCTAGTCTATTTTAATTAATTTTTTAATTATTTTTACACATATTAAAAATTTATATTTTAACATTAATTAATAATAAAAATGACCATATTAACCTTAATTTATTTATTGAAAATATACACTACTAAAAGAGAGGGAAAATCGACTGCCAAAACCGATCGATGTTGATCGGTAATTGGCAAAAATCGACCAAAAAAACTGACCGATTCGTGGAGGTCGATAGAGCCAACCGATCGACTTCGATTGGTATTTTTCGACGGATTGCGGTCGGTCAATTAAATTTCAAAACCGACCAAAACACAAATTTGCCGAAAAAACCGACCGAATATGAGTAGGAGATCATATTTCATATCATACTAGTCAGCCTTTGATAATAAGGAAATCCAAAGGGAGAAAAAGAAAAAACAGTTTGCCAAATATTGTACAAAAATATGCAGCAGGCCTTCACGTTTACCGAATTGGAGTAGGAGTAAATGCAGCAGATTTAGCCTAAATATTGTACAAAAATATGCAGCAGGCCTTCACATTTACCTGGAGTAGGAGTAAATGCAGCAGATTTAGCCTAAATATTGTACAAAAAGGTTTGCCAAATAATTTAAAAAGTCCGCCTGATTATTAGTTCAGGCCTTCACATTCAGAAGATGAAACCTACAACAGAAAATCCTCAGGAAATTAAAATAGATAAATTCGCATGGCTTGCTTTTAAGTCCTTAATGTTAGTCATTCTCGTCAATGTCAGTTAAAAAACTGGTGATCATGTCAGTTTTATTGACTTTTTTCTTGTTTTTCTTTTTATTCTTGCTACTGCATTCTATATGGAAGAGAATATGAAACCTACAACAAAACAAAACTACAATTCCCCATGATATAACAATAGAAATATTCGCAAGGCTTCCTGTCAAATCCTTAATGCGTTTCAAGTGCATTTCTAAATTTTATGATTCTGTTACGTTATAATATGAGCAGCCTGTTGCAATTTGCAATTCCAGTAAAAGAGAAGTAAGACTTCTTCCCCTCCTGAAAGAATCTTATCCTAATTACAAATGCTCTATCATATTTCTATGCACTAGGTTATGAACCCGAAGAAAAGACGTATACAGTTTTGATGACAGTGAAAGATACAATAATTTTTACAATATTTGTCACCAAGATATTAAGTATGAAAAGGCTCATCTTATTTTTCTTTGAGTTGTTTGTTCTATTAATTTTATACTGTTAGTATCTTAACTTGCTTCTTCATATGTTGACTTTTTCCATTGGAATATATGCTTTTCTTTATCCATCTGATATTCGAAATCACTAGCTCCATAATTTGGATTCAAGACGTAAAGTTTCATTAAAGGAAAAGTACTCCTACAAGGAACTTTTTTTTATTTACAAGACTCGAACCCGTAATCTTTGGTGATCTCGAATTTCGATTACCGGAGACTAATCTCATTCATTCCACCCCCACTCTCTCGATCGCAATATACAAATATGAGTATTTCTCTGTTTGCTTATAATTTTAGATATTCCTGTTTTGGGATTGGTTATTTAGAAAGTTAGTTCATTTGTGGGGTTATTAAATAAAAGAGTATTTGGTGTTTTCCTTTAGTCTTTTTATTTCATCAGCTTAGACATTTCATTCGTAGAAAATTAACATTCAACTTCATAAAGTAATTAGCATGAATTAATGGTTATAGCTAAATTGGAGTTGAATCATATTTATAAAATATCCAATTATTTCTCAAACTCAGACTAATACATCTTTTTACTAAAAAGGCTTTAATTATAGACTTACAACTAGAGAAGGCAGAGAAAAGGAAAGAAACCTGTTTATCTTGTGCCTTATGCTTTAATGTGCCTTATGTTTTTGCTTTAAGATAGCAATACTTCTTCAATTTGCCTTCCAATCATGTTAGTAACAAAATGTTTGGTTTATGCACAAAACATGGAACCTTTTTGCATTTGTTTTATTTGTGTCACCAATGTAAGTATCTTACATCTCTAAAAATTGTATATTAATATGTCGATAACATATATACGTATGAGTGTGTGCGCGCGCATATTTAAACTGAAGGATCTTTGGAAGCAAGACAACAGAACAGTTTTCTGGGCTGCCTTATATTTATGTGATGGGTTCCATCTCATTCAATGGCCAAAGTAATAAGCATGTGCCTACGGAAAATTTCTTTGGGTTGGTAGCCAACTTTGTTGAATTGTCAACATTGAAGAAAAAGAAGGAAAAGTGTGTGCAAATTATCAAATATAGTAGGCTTTAGAGAGTGAGGCTTCGGCTATAAAAGGAGAGCTTCAACTCTCATTTTCACACACCAACAAAGAGAGAAAGAAAGAGTGAGGTTTCATAGACAAGGTATAAGAAAATAGTCTGTGAGAAAAATAGAGAGTGAGCAATATTGTACTGAGGTGAGAATATCAAAAGAGTGTTATTTCTTTTGAGTGTTGTAGTGGTCTTTGGAGTATTTTACTCGGACCTACAAAGTGTAAAATTTCTTGTTATAGTGATATCAGTTGCTCATCTCGGGGCCGTGGTTTTTTCCCTTATTCAAAGGGTTTTTCACATAAAAATATTGGTGTTGTTGTCACTCTTTTTCTTGCTAATTACCGTATCTCGGTGCTACGTGATTATTCCTCTTTTATTACTATGAATATTATTTTTGTCGGAGGTTTATTCCCAACAACTGGTATCAGAGCATAGGTTCTGCTCGTTCACAAAAATACTATTCACCGTCGGTAGTACTATACTCGGTGAAAAATAAAAATATCCGGAGTAAAGTATGAGGTAGCAAAATTTAACGGAGATAGCGGTTTCTCAATATGGCAAAGAAGGATGAGAGATCTGCTCATCCAACAAGGATTACACAAGGTACTAGATGCTGATGCCAAAATGCCCGATATCATGAAAGCTGAGGATTGGGCTGACTTAGATGAAAGGGCTGCTAGTGCAATCAAGTTACACTTACCAGATGATGTGGTAAATAACATCATTGATGAAGACACCGCATGTGGCATTTGGGAAAGGTTGAAAAGCCTATACATGTCCAAAACTCTAACAAATAAATTGTACCTGAAGAAACAGCTATACGCCCTACACATGGGTGAAGGTACGAATTTTTTGTCACATTTAAATATGTTTAACGGACTAATCACACAGCTCGCCAATCTCGGAGTGATAATCGAAGAAGAAGATAAAGCCATCTTGCTATTGAACTCATTGCCATCTTCGTACTATAATCTGGCAACAACCATCATGCACGGTAAGACTACCATTGAGTTGAAAGATGTCACATCGGCTCTTTTACTCAATGAGAAGATGAGAAAGAAGCCTGAAAGTCAAGGACATGCTCTCATCACAGAAGGTAGAGGCAGGAGTTATCAAAGGAGTTCGAGCAACTATGGTAGATCCGGAGCTCGGGGGAAGTCTAAGAACCGATCCAAATCAAAAGCTAGAAATTGCTACAATTGTGATCAACCAGGTCACTTCAAAAGAGATTGCCCAAATCTAAGGAAAGGCAAAGGTGAAACTAGTGGCCAGAAGAATGACGACAACACAACCGCCATGGTGCAAAACAATGATAATGTTGTACTCTGTATAAACGAGGAAGAGGAATGCATGCAATTATCAGGTCCAGAGTCGGAATGGGTGGTTGATACAATAGCATCTTACCATGCCACACCGGTAAGAGATCTTTTTTGCAGATATGTAGCAGGTGATTTGGCCTTGTGAGAATGGGTAACACAAGTTACTCAAAGATTGCAGGGATTGGTGACATTTATATAAAGAGAAATGTCGGATGCACATTGGTTCTGAAGGATGTGCGACATGTACCTGATTTGCGGATAAACTTGATCTCGGGAATTGCTTTAGACCTAGATGGATACGAGAACAATTTTGCAAATCAAAAGTGGAGACTCACCAAGGGATCATTGGTGATTGCAAAGGGAGTTGCTCATGGCACGTTGTACAGGACAAATGCAGAAATATGCCAAGGTGAATTGAACGCGGCATAAGATGAGATTTCTGCAGATTTGTGGCACAAAAGAATGGGTCATATGAGCGAGAAGGGATTGCAGATTCTTGCCAAGAAATCACTCATTTCTTATGCAAAAGTTACAATGGTAAAACCATGTGACTACTGTTTATTTGGTAAGCAGCATAGAGTCTCATTTCAGACATCGTCTGAAAGAAAATTGAATATACTTGATTTGGTATATTCTGATGTTTGTGGTCCAACGAAAATTGAATCGATGGACGGTAACAAATATTTTGTTACTTTTATTGATGATGCTTCACGAAAATTATGGGTTTATATTTTGAAAACCAAAGATCAGGTATTTCAAGTTTTCCAGAAGTTTCATGCTATGGTGGAAAGAGAGACAGGCCAAAAGCTAAAGCGTCTCTGAAGTGACAATGGAGGTGAGTACACTTCAAGGGAATTTGAAGAGTACTGTTCGAACCATGGGATCAGACATGAAAAGACAGTTCCTAGAATCCCACAACACAATGGCGTAGCCGAAAGGATGAACCGCACCATTGTGGAGAAGGTGAGAAGCATGCTCAGAATGGCTAAACTGCCTAAGTCATTCTGGGGTGAAGCAGTTCAGACAGCCTGTTACCTGATCAATAGGAGTCCATCAATTCCATTGGCATTTGACATCCCAGAGAGAGTTTGGACCAACAAGGAGGTGTCCTACTCGCATATGAAGGTGTTCGGTTGCAAAGCTTTTGCACATGTACCAAATGAGCAGAGAACAAAGCTGGATGATAAATCTGTTCCTTGCATATTCATCGGATATGGAGATGAAGAATTCGGATACAGATTGTGAGATCCCGTAAAGAAGAAGGTCATCAGAAGCAGAGATATAGTCTTCCAAGAAAGTGAAGTTAGAACTGCTGATGATATGTCAGAGAAGGCCAAGAATGGTATTATTCCTAACCTTGTTACTATTCCTTATACTTCTAACAATCCCACAAGTGCAGAAAGTACGACCGACGAGGTTGCCGAGCAGGGGGAGCTACCTGGTGAGGTTATTGAGCAGGGGGAGAAACTTGATGATGATGTCGAGCAAGTGGATCACCCCACTCAGGGAGAAGAACAACCTCAACCTCTGAGGAGATCAGAAAGGCCAAGGGTAGAGTCATGCATGTACCCTTCCACAGAGTATGCCCTCATCACTGATGAGGGGGAGCCAAAAATTCTTAAGGAGGTGATGTCCCATCCAGAAAAGAACCAGTGGATGAAAGCCATGTAAGAGGAGATGGAATCTTTGCAGAAAAATGGCATGTACAAGCTGGTTGAACTTCCATAGGGCAAAAGACCACTTAAATGTAAGTGGGTCTTTAGACTTAAGAAAGATGGAAATGGCAAACTGGTCAGATACAAAGCTCGATTTGTGGTAAAAGGCTTCGAGCAGAAGAAAGGTATTGATTTTGACGAAATTTTCTCACATGTTGTCAAAATGACTTCTATTCGAACAATCGTGAGCTTAGCAGCTAGCCTAGATCTTGAAGTGGAGCAGTTGGACATGAAAACTGCATTTTTTCACGGAGATTTGGAAGAAGAGATCTATATGGAGCAGCTAGAAGGATTTGAAGTAGCTAAAAGGAAATACATGGTGTGCAAACTGAATAAGAGTCTTTATGGGTTGAAGCAGGCACCAAGGCAGTGGTACAAGAAGTTTGACTCAATCATGAAAAGTCAAACTTACACAAAGACGTATTCTGATCCATGTGTATACTTCAAAAGATTTTCTAAAAATAACTTTATTATATTATTGTTGTATGTGGATGACATGTTAATTGTAGGAAAAGACAAGGGGCTGATCGCAAAGTTAAAGGGAGATTTGTCCAAGTCTTTTGATATGAAGGACTTGGGCCCAACATAATAAATTCTGGGTATGAAGATAGCTCGAGAGCGAACAAGCAGAAAGTTATGGATGTCTCAGGAGAAGTACATTGAACGTGTACTAAAACGCTTCAACATAAAAAATGCTAAGCCAGTCAGCACACCTCTTGCTAGTCATCTAAAGTTGAGCAAGAAGATGTGTCCTACAAGTATGGAGGAGAAAGGGAACATGGCTAGAGTTCCTTATTCTTCAGCAGTCAGAAGCTTGATATATGCAATGGTATGCACCCGACCTGATATTGCTCATGCAGTTGGTGTTGTTAGCAGATTTCTTAAAAATCCCGGAAAGGAACATTGGGAAGCAGTCAAGTGGATACTCAGGTACCTGAGAGGTACCACGGGAGATTGTTTGTGCTTTGGAGGATCTCATCCAATCTTGAAGGGCTATACAGATGCTGATATGGTGGGTGACATTGATAACAAAAAATCCACTACTTGGTATTTGTTTACATTTTCAGGGGGAGCTATATCATGGCAGTCTAAATTGCAGAAGTGTGTTGCACTTTCAATAATTGAAGCAGAGTACATTCCCGCTACAGAAGTTGGCAAGGAGATGGTATGGCTCAAGCAGTTTCTTCAAGAGCTAGAATTGCATCAAAAGGAGTATGTCGTCTATTGTGACAGTCAAAGTGCAATAGACTTGAGCAAGAACTCCATGTACCATGCAAGAACAAAGAATATAGATGTGAGATATCATTGGATTCGTGAGCAGGTGGAAAACGAATCTTTACAGGTCAAAAAGATTCACACGAGTTAAAATTCTGCTGATATGTTGACCAAGGTGGTACCAAGAGACAAGTTCGAGCTATGCAAAGAACTTGTCGGCATGCACTCAAACTAGAAGACAGTGCTACCTCCTCTAGATGAATGAGAGTAGAGGGGGAGATTGATGGGTTCCATCCCATTCAATAGCCAAAGTAATAGGCATATGCCTAAGAAAAATTTCTTTGGGTTGGTAACCAACTTTGTTGAATTGTCAACATTGAAGAAAAAGAAGGAAAAGTGTGTGAAAATTGTCAAATATAGTAGGCTTTAGAGAGTGAGACTTCGGCTATAAAAGGAGAGCTTCAACTCTCATTTTCACACACCAACAAAAAGAGAAAGAAAGAGTGAGGTTTCACAGACAAGGTATAAGAAAATAGTCTGTGAGAAAAATAGAGAGTGAGCAATGTTGTAGTGAGGTGAGAATATCAAAAAAGGGTTATTTCTTTTGAGTGTTGTAGTGATATTTGGAGTATTTTACTCGGACCTATAAAGTGTAAAATTTCTTGTTATAGTGATATCCGTTGCTCGTCTCGGGGACGTGGTTTTTTCCCTTATTCAAAGGGTTTTCCACGTAAAAATATTGGTATCGTTGTCACTCTTTTTTTTTGATAATTACCGTATCTCGGTGCTATGTGATTATTCCGCTTTTATTACTGTGAATATTATTTTTGTAGGGGGTTTATTCCCAACATTATGCGCTCTTGAATTGCTTAATATGCCTCTGGTATAGAACACCAATTGTTTCGCCGGGCATTTATTGGTTTTCACAGTTAATTCTGTTGGAGAAGTATTCCAGTTGGTTTATATATCCATCTTCATCATATTTGCAGAGCGACCAAAAAAGGTCATGTCTTTTATCTCCTGTTGAACTGAAGGAACATTTCATAAAAAGGTTTAATTTGTTAGAGAACATACTTTTATTTACTTAAGTTTTTGATAAGCATAACTGAAATTCCTTTTGATAATTGGTGGGCGTGTGACTTAAAGAAATGACCTCCGTCTGCTCTGATACCATGTTGAATTGTGTGACTATCTCATCTAAAAGTTTATGTTATTTGAGGAAACACACTTTTATCTACTCAATTATGTGTTGAACGTCCTTATATTTTTCAACTTGCTAATGCAAATGATGGTTATTTACATGTTCAAAGGAATTGAAGATATTGGGACTATTGCTCGGCGTTTTTGCTGTATTTGCTGCTGTGATTTCCCTCACCCTCTGTCTATTTGAACCTCCGAATCGACAAACATTTGGTGGATATTTGTCTGTCATTTCTCTCATTAACATGTTTGCTTCTCCACTATTCATTATTGTAAGTTGATCAACAACAACAATGCCTAATTAAGATATATTTCATTGATGTCATTACATGAGACTAGTATTAGATATTCTTTTGCAGAATTTGGTGATCAGAACAAAGAGTGTTGAGTACATGCCATTTTATCTCTCCCTTGCAACTTTTCTTATGAGCCTTTCTTTCTTTGCTTATGGAATGTTTAAGCCAGATCCATTTATCTCTGCAAGTAACTTGATTTCCTTTCTCTATGCAGTCTTTTCCTTGTATGCTTTGTTCCTACCTTCCTTTTAACAATTGAGTTTAAGTACTATGCACTAACAATGTAAAAAATATTAACAGGTCATTCAAAGGATATCACATGTAATTCTATTTAATAGCATTAGCTGGTAACCTAGAATAAATAGTATAACAAGTTAAATTGCACTAACGCCGTAAAAACTTTCATTACACTGTCTGTATATATAATTTAAATCCTAATATTTCGGAAGTATCCTGGAGAATATGATATTACATTAAAATGCCCCCCCCCCCCCCCAATCCTAAGTTATGGCTTTTACCATATAATGTTTTCCTTTCCTGTGTATGGATTAACCATTTGATCTATATTTTTCTGGTCCCAAATGGGATAGGAGGAGTTCTTGGGATCATACAACTAGTCTAGTACTGGAGATATTGTAGACCCAATGAGGAGCCAACAGGTCCTCTCCTGGAGTCCTATGTTAGGAATATATTAGATATACCCTATATCCAATCTCATATTTGATGACATGAACATATGTTAGTGAATGTTATTTGATATAAAAATATATATGGCATTTGATATTTATTTATCATAATTATTATTAATTGCTTGATTAATATAATAATATCCTTGATTAAATTTTGAGACTTGTCATCATGATGGAATCATGATAATGAGAATAAAGTTCTCTTATAATTTAATATAAATTTTGTTCTTGATCGTAGGATTATTAATTTGGACATTAGTAATCTTGTTATATCAATATTTATGTGATCGTCTTTATGGGATAAAGATTAGTTGATCTCATTAATTAAATAACATAAATAGATGATGCATATAGAGATATGATCATTGAACCGATTCATTGGATAATTCCTAATGGTTAGAATTACCATAAACTGTCAATAGGATATTCTCTTAAAGAATGTGATGTAAGAGTTTCCTTTGACCTGATATCATCATAGTAATTGACAAGTTATTTATTGTGCTTTGATACTAGACACCTATGGCCCTAGGGCGATAGTTAAAAAGATATTGGGTACGATTAAATACTTGTAGAATTAGTGATTGATCAAGATGGAATGTGTCAACTCTTGGTAATGAGTTTAAGCTCTATGTTGTCATAAATTATAACCGACCAAATTAAGACCTTGGCCAGGGCGATTGAATGAAAGAAGAAAAGAGTTTGTTAGGTCATTCAATGGTCGATTAGTTTTGACATGAGCACATAGTCGGTCGCCTATTAGGATTTGACAGTTGAACCATATCCTAGGGTGACCTAGAGCTATAAAGACAAAAGGAATTAATACATTATTCTTCTACAGGTTCTTGAGAGTAAATTGTATACTTTATGCTATCCGATCGTTAAGAAGTGTTGCTAGACGCCACCCTTGATTAGTATATTGATGTGATCAATTTACTACCGGTTTAGTATTGAACCTATGGGGTCGCACACTAACGAGTGTTCTGATCTTTGCTAAAGGATTAATTACTTTATTATTTGATAATTAAAGTAAAGAATTTAATTAGTCAAATAAATTTAGTTATTAGTCCAAATGAAATATTATTATATTCTTTGCTAGCACAGAGGATATAATTAATATTGTGGACAAGTTAAATTACATCTCTTGGTTGATATATATATATATATATTACATCTCTTGGTTGATATATATATATATATATATATGGACTTGGTAATTATAATTAATATTTGTGTATATGAATTCCATAAATGAGTTACATGTTTTTATTTTAAAATGTTGACTAAGTTGTAGAATTCAATTTAGAATTGAATTCCATAAATGAGTTACATGTTTCTATTTTAAAAGTATGACTAAATTGTAGAATTTAATTTAGAATTGAATTCCATAAATGAGTTACATATTTTTATTTTAAAAGTATGACTAAGTGATAGAATTTAATTTAGAATTAAATTCCATAAATGAATTACTTATTTTTATAAATATTTACCATAAGCATGTGGTTTGTATTTTTCCAATAAATATTATGTGTGTGTGTGTGTATATATATATATATATATATATATATATATATATATGTGTGTGTGTGTGTGTGTGTGTGTGTGTGTGTGTGTGTAACGACCCGGTCGGTCGTTCCGAGAGTTGTAGCCCCGTTTTCCCCATTTCTGCTCATTTATGTATTGTTCAGCTGTGTTGAGTTGTATCGAGTTGGTAGGTTTGGGTTCGGAGTAGTTTTGGAGTGAAATGAGACACTTAGTCTCTTAGTTAGAAAACTAAGTTAGAAAAGTCAACCGGAAGTTGACTTATGAGTAAACGAAATCGGATGTGGATTTTTATGATTCGGTTAGCATCGTTGGGTGATTTTATACTTAGGAGTATGTCCGGAATGTAATTTGGAGGTCCGTGGTAGAATTAGGCCTGAATTAGCGAAAGTTAGAAATTTGGTGATTTTGGTCGGCAATGAAAAATTAGGTATCGGGGTCGGAATGGAATTTCGGAAGTTGGAGTAGGTTCGTAGTGTCATTTGTGACGTGTGTACAAAATTTGAGGTCATTCGGACATGGTTTGATAGGTTTCAGCGGCGTTGCTGAATTTTGGAAGTTTAGAAGTTCTTAGGTTTGAATTCGAGGTTGATTTGATGTTTTGGTGTTGTTTTGAGTATTCCGGAGATTCGACTAAGTTTGGGTAGTGATATATGACTTGTTGGTATTTTTTTGGTTGAGGTCCTGAGGGCCTCGGGGTGATTCCGACTAGTTAACGGATTTGTCAAAGTTGGAAAATGCAGTTGAAGCTGCTGCTACTGCTATTTTCGCACCTGCGGAAGGAGGAGTCGCATGTGCGAGGTCGTTGGTACGCAAGGGGAGTCCGCAGGTGCGGGTAGTGCTGGTCTACGCAGGATGCGCAGGTGCGAATTGGAGGTCGCATCTGCGAGCCCGCAGGTGCGAGACGTGGGGCGCAGATGCGGAAAGGAGGGCTCTAGGCAGGCTTCGCAGGTGCGAAAGGTGTGTCCCATCTGCGAGCCCGCAGGTGCGAAGGGGCAGCCGCAGGTGCGAAGCCTGGATAGTTAAGTGGAATGCGCAGGTGGACACTTGGGACCGCAAATGCGGTTACGCAGGTGCGAGGAGGGGTCCGCAAGTGCGAAACCCCTAGGCAGATTTATATAAGCCCAACTTCGCGAATTTTTGCCCTTTCTTCACCATTGTTGGCCGGTTTTTGAGCTTAGGGCAGTTCTTTCCAAGGGAGAAACAAGAGATATCATAGAGGTAAGATACTTGGGTTTATTTACGCGTGTTTTTGATGTTTTTCGACTGATTAGCCATGAAATTAGTAGGGGTTTAAGGTGAAATTGAGGGAGTTAGGGTTTGCGTTTTGGAGAGTTTTAAGTGAGGATTTGAGAGACCAAACGGAGTCCGATTTTGACACATTTTATATGGTTAGACTCGGGTGAGGACGGGGTTTATTATTCTGCCATTTTTGACTGATTTCGAGATATGGGCCCGGGGGCCGGGTTTTGGCAGTTTTCGGATTTTTGGCCTATTTATGTAGTTCTTATTGTGGAATTCGATTCTTTAGCCTATGTTGATAGTAGTATTCTGATTTTGGTTAGATTCGGAGCTTTTGAAGACCGTGTTCAGAGACGAGGGCATCCCGGAGTAGGATTTTACGCTGTTAAGGTAAGTAACAGTTTTAACTTTGGCTTTGAGTGTATAAACCCGAAGATTTGACATCACGTGATTGTTTGGAAGTGATACCCACGCTAGGTGACGGGCGTGTGGGTGTGCACCGCGAGGGATTGAGACTTGGTCCGTCCCGAGAGGCTATGAGGCCTAAGGGCTATTATTTGTGGTTATGTGTTTATTTGTTGTTGAACTTGTTTGCCTTCATGTTAGAGATCATGCTTAGGCTTTATTCATGCTCACATTAATTGCACTCAGTCATAGATATTATTGTACATGTTTACCTCAGTCCCTATTATTTTGCTGATATGCTGTGATACTTGACGTGGGTTGTGTTTCCCTTATTTGTTGATGATGGTGAGGTTAGAGAGGTACATGAATGAGTGATGCCGAGGGCCTGTTGTGAGGTATTTGATTGAGGCACGTGAGTTGTCCGTGCAAGAGTTGTCTGTACAGATCCAGGTATTGATACCATAGCGCGTAAGTTGTCCGTGTAGCACATGAGTTGACCGTGCGGATCCAGAGATTGATATTATGGCACATGAGTTATCCGTGCTTAGCCCTTGGACTTTGGGAGCCCCTCCGGAGTCTGTACACACCCCCAGTGAGCGTAGGTACCTATTGAGTGTTGAGTGCTGAGTGTGAGTGCCGAGAGCCGAATGCTGAGTGATGGAGTGACATTGGTGTGAGGTTTCATTGATTTTGCTATTGCTGCACTTTACCTGTTAATTTCTTTGTAGCATTTATTGAGTTGAAGGAATTTACCTGTTTATTTTAAATTGTGATAAAGAAATAATTGAATTGTTTTACTTAGCTCGTCACTACTACTCAGTTCCTTAGTTATTTCTGTTACTACTGAGTCGGTTGTACTCACACTACACCCTGCACTTTATGTGCAGATCCATGTGAGTTATAGTGCGGTGATCGTTGAGTTCAGGCCGGCTATTGTTGGAGACTGCAAGGTAGCTGTTAGCGTTTGTAGGACATTGTTACTCCTTTTATCATTTCTTCTTTTGGACTATATTGACAGTTAGGCAGTTTTATTTCTTAGTTCATAGATTTAGACGTTCATGACTTAGTGACACCCCGATGTTTGGGACTCGTTTGCGTATTTTCTATAATTATATTTAGAGTTGATTTAGTTTATGAAAAATTTAAATGTTGGAAATATTTTATTAAATTCTTATAATCGATTTAGTAGTAATATTTTGGAAAATAGGCTTGCCTTGTAACACGATAGGCGCCATCACGACCATGGTTACATTTTGGGTCGTGACAAGTTAGTATCAGAGCTTAGGTTACATAGGTCTCACGAGTCATGAGCAGGTTTAGTAGAGTCTTGCGGATCGGTATGGAGACGTTTGTACTTATCTTCGAGAGGCAGCAGAACCTTTGGGAAAATTTCACATTCTTGGATTCTTGTCATGCGTCGTGTGTAATTCTAGTAACTAAACATCTGTTATTCATTCTCTCACAGATGGTGAGGACTCGTGCTACTGGTCAAGAGGGACAACCACCAGTTCGGGCCGCGAGAGGCCGAGGCCGTGGTAGAGGCTGGGGTAGGGGCAAAGTCATCGCCAGCGCAGTAGTTGGGGCAGCACCTACAGATCCCCCAGTTGTCCCCGCTCAGGACCGGGTCCCGGAGATAGAGGTTCCAGCGGGACCAGCTCAGGCACCACCTGTGCCTTTTGTGATTCCAGGCCTTGAGGAGGCGCTAGCTCAGATTATGACAGAGTGTACTGGCCTTGCTCAGGCGGTCTCTATGTCGACGGCTGCAACCACTTCTCAGGCCGGGGGAGGCACTCAGACTCCTATCGCTCGCACACCCGAGCAGGTTGTTTAGGGACTTCAGACACCGGAGACACCACCAGCCCAGCCAGTTGTAGCTGCACAGGTATATGTGGTTCCTTCTATGCCTGAGGATGATCAACGTAGGTTGGAGAGGTTTGGGAGACTTCAGCCACCACCTTTCAGTGGAATAGAGAGAAAGGATGCTCAAGACTTCTTGGATAGGTGTCAGAGGATACTCGGTACTGCTGGTATTCTGGAGACTTGTGGGGTCTTATTCACTACCTTTCAGTTTTCTGGGGCTGCACTCAGATGGTGGGAGACTTACGAGAGGCGTAGGCCTGTTGGAGCAGCACCCCTTACTTGGCAGCAGTTCTCCGTTCTCTTTCTGGAGAAGTTTGTACCTGAGTCCCGTAGAGAGGAACTGCGCAGGCAGTTTGAGCAGCTTTGCCAGGGTGAGATCTTTGCTACATAGTATGAGATGCGGTTCTCTGAGTTAGCTCATCATGCGGTCTGGTTGGTTCCCACAGATCGAGAAAGGATCAGGAGGTTTATATATGGCCTCGGTTTTCAGCTTCGATTGCTTATGACTAGGGAGAGAGTATATGGGGCTACCTTTGATGAGGTTGTCGACATTGCTCAACAGATTGAGATGGTTCGAGGCCAGGAGAGGGCTGAGAAGGAGGCTAAGAGGCCTCGTGGTCAGGGTGGTTTCAGTGGTGCTCCTCAGGTAGGTTAGTTTCAGCAGGGCCAGTTTCAGCAGAGTCAGTCATCATTCAATGCATTGCCAGCGCAGGATTCTCATTATGACCCGCCCGCTCAGGTATCATCGGGTAATTCTTTTGGGAATCAGGAGAAACAGTTTCGTCAAAGGAGAGGTTGTTTCGAGTATGGGGATTTTGGTCATATTGCAAGAAATTGCCCTAGGCTGTTAGGTGGGACTCCACAGCGGAGTACTTGGCCGACGGCACCAGCACCAGTTCCTCCACCACCCGCCCAGCCAACTAGGGATGGAGTTCAGCCAGCTAGGGGCGGAGCCCAATCAGCTATGGGTCGCCCGAGAGGGGGAGGTAGATCAGGGGGTGGTCAGGCCCCTTTCTATTCCCTCCCAGCTAGGCCAGACGCTATTGCTTTAGATACTGTGATTTCAGGTATATTCTTATGTTAGACTCGTTCGAGGACGAACTTTTATTTAAGAGGGGGAGGATGTGACGATGCGGTCGGTCGTCCCGAGAGTTGTATCCCCATTTTCTCCATTTCTGCTCATTTATGTGTTATTCAGCTGTGTTGAGTTGTATCAAGTTGGTAGGTTTGGGTTCGGAGTAATTTTGGAGTGAAATGAGACACTTTAGTCTCTTAGTTAGAAAGCTAAGTTAGAAAAGTCAACCGAAAGTTGACTTATGAGTAAATGAATTCGGATGTGGATTTTTATGACTCGGTTAGCTTCGTTGGGTGATTTTAGACTTAGGAGTGTGTCCGGAATGTAATTTGGAGGTCCGTGGTAGAATTAGGCCTAAATTGGCGAAAGTTAGAAATTTGGCGATTTTGGTCTGCAGTGGAAAATTAGGTATCGGGGACGGAATGGAATTTCGGAAGTTGGAGTAAGTTCGTAGTGTCATTTGTGACGTGTGTGCAAAATTTGATGTCATTCAGACGTGGTTTGATAGGTTTCGGCGTCGTTGGTGAATTTTGGAAGTTTAGAAGTTCTTAGGCTTGAATTCGAGGTTGATTTGGTGTTTTGGTGTTTGTTTTGGGTGTTCCGGAGGTTCGACTATGTTCGGGTAGTGATATATGAATTGTTGGTATTTTTTTGGTTGAGGTCCCGAGGGCCTTGGGGTGATTCCGGGTGGTTAACAGATTTGTCAAAGTTGGAAAATGCAGCTGAAGCTGCTGCTACTGCTATTTGCGCACCTGCGGAAGGAGGAGTCGCAGGTGCGAGGTCGCTGGTGCGCAAGGGGAGTCCACAGGTGCGGGCAGTGCTGGGCTACGCATGATGCACAGGTGCGAATTGGAGGTCACATCTGCGAGCCCGCAGGTGCGAGACCTGGGGTGCAGATGCGGAGAGGAGGGCTCTGGGCAGGCTTCGCAGGTGCGGAAGGTGTGTCACATCTGCGAGCCCGAAGGTGCGAAGGGGCAGCCGTAGGTGCGAAGCCTGGACAATTAAGTGGAATGTGCAGGTGCGCACTTGGGACCACAAATGCGGTTGCGCAGATGCGAGGAGGGGTCCGCAGGTGCGGAACCCCTGGGCAGAACTATATAAGCCCAACTTCGCGAATTTTTGCCCTTTCTTCACCATTGTTGGCCTGTTTTTGAGCTTAGGGCAGTGCTTTCCAAGGGAGAAACAAGAGATATCACTGAGGTAAGCTACTTGGTTTTATTTACGCTTGTTTTTGATGTTTTTTCACTGATTAGCCATGAAATTAGTAGTGATTTAGGGTGAAATTGAGGGAGTTAGGGTTTGAGTTTTGGAGAGTTTTAAGTGAGGATTTGAGGGACCAAACGGAGTCCTATTTTGATGAATTTTATATGGTTAGACTCGGGTGATGATGAGGTTTGTTATTCTTCCATTTTTTACTAATTTCGAGATGTGGGCCTGGGGGCCGGGTTTTGGCCGATTTCGGATTTTTGGCCTATTTATGTAGTTCTTATTGTCGAATTCGATTATTTAGCCTATGTTGATAGTAGTATTATGATTTTGGTTAGATTTGGAGCTTTTACAGACCGAGTTCAGATACGAGGGCATCCCGGAGTAGGATTTTACGCTGTTAAGGTGAGTAACAGTGATTTTGGTTAGATTCGGAGCTTTTGTGACCGAGTCCAGAGATGAGGGCATCCCGGAGTAGGATTTTACGCTGTTATGGTAAGTAACAGTTTTAACTCTGGTGTGAGGGTATAAACCCGAAGATTTTACATCGCGTGATTGTTTGGAAGTGATACCCACGCTAGGTGACGGGCGTGTGGGTGTGCACCGTGAGGGATTGTGACTTGGTCTGTACCGAGAGGCTATGAGGCCTAAGGGCTATTATCTGTGGTTATGTGTTTATTTGTTGTTGAACTTGTTTTCCTTCATGTTAGAGATCATGCTTAGGCTTTATTCATGCTCACATTAATTGCACTCAGTCATAGATATTATTGTACATGTTTACCTCAGTCCCTATTATTTTGCTGATATGCTATGATACTTGACGTGGGCTATGTTTCCCTTATTTGTTGATGATGGTGAGGCTAGAGAGGTAATGACTGAGTGAGGCCGAGGGGCTATTGTGAGGTATTTGATTGAGGCACGTGAGTTATCCGTGCAACACGTGAGTTATCCATGCGGATCCAGGTATTGATACCATAGCGCGTGAGTTGTCCGCGTAGCACGTGAGTTGACCGTGCGGATCCAGGGATTGATATTATGGCACGTGATTTGTCCGTGCAGCACGTGAGTTGTCCGTTCTTAGCGCTTGGGCTTTGGGAGCCCCTCCGGAGTCTGTACACACCCCCCATTGAGCGCAGGTACCTATTGAGTGTTGAGTGCTGAGTGTGAGTGCCGAGAGCCGAGTGCTGAGTGATGGAGTGACATTGCTGTGAGGATTCATTGCTTTTGTTGTTACTGCACTTTACCTCTTTGTAGCATTTATTGAGTTGAACTAATTTACCTGTTTATTTCTGTTTATTTTAAATTGTGATAAAGAAATAATAGAATTGTTTTACTTAGCTCGTCACTACTACTCAGTTCCTTAGTTATTTCTGTTATTACTGAGTCGGTTGTACTCACACTACACCCTGCACTTTACGTGCATATCCATGTGAGTTAGAGCGCTGCGATCGTTGAGTTCAGGCCGACTATTGTTGGAGACTGCAAGGTAGCTGCTAGCGTCCGCAGGACCATGTTACTCCTTTTATCAATTCTTCTTTTGGACTGTATTGACAGTTAGACAGTTTTATTTCTTAGTTCATAGATTTAGACGCTCATGACTTAGTGACACCCCGATGTTTGGGGCTCGTTTTCGTATTTTCTATAATTATATTTAGAGTTGATTTAGTTTATGAAAAATTCAAAAGTTGGAAATTTTTTATTAATATCTTATAATCGATTTAGTAGTAATATTTTGGGAAATAGGCTTGCCTTGTAATACGATAGGCGCCATTGTGACCATGGTTAGATTTTGGGTCGTGAAAATATGTGTGAGCCCTAATTAATAATTAGGGATATATAGATTTTATACATATTGTAAAGAAACCAAGAGAGTTATTCTTGCGGAGAAAAATTGTTTTGAGAAAGTAATAGTGCAATACAAAACCAAGATAAAACAAAACTAGTAAAAGAAAATTATTTCTTGTTCTTCTAGCTTTGAGTTGAGATTTTTGAGAAAAATTTCAACACAATATTTTCATTCAATTTCTTCGCGAGATTTCATTGATCAAATTTCGGTATGGATACGCATAGCGTCTTCGCACTATCGAAGAAATTTAAAACGAGACTCTCTTCGCCAGGTACATCTTAGATCCAATCTTTGACATGCAAAATAAATTTTAAACACGAAAAGATCTGCCTAGGATTGTTATTGTCTTCCGCTGCGTGTTATGAACACCTCTATGCAATCTCACAATGGTATCAGAGCCGTGGTTTATTGTGTCTAAAATGTATTTACGAAATATTTTAAGATTATATTTGAAGAGTTCAAACCGTAATACATGTGTCTTGTGCAATAGTCAAATTGTTTGAATGCATATGGATTGATATTATTTTATTGTGAATAAAATATGTACTCATATAAGTTAAACTATTGAGATAGTTCGTAACTTGAATTTGAAATTTCGTACAAGATGCGAGGTAATCTAAAATAGCTTATTAGATTATACAATTATTTTAATTGTTATTAGTTTATGAGATATAAATTAATAATAATGTTTTTGCATGAATTGTTTTATGTGATATATAAGATAAACATGTTAGAAGTATGTTGAATTTCGTTTTATGTTACGTGCTTGTTCGTTATATGATTTTGAATTATTATTACATGTGATGTAAATTAATTTAGGATAAAGCATGTAGACAACTTGAACTAAATTCACATGCTATAAAAGATTTTATCTTTATGTTATTAAAAAATATTTTAGTAACAATTCCCTCTGACTAAAATTTGAGTTTTTAAATAATAAAATATAAGATATTTTACTGTAAAGCTATCCATCAAAATAAATAATTTTATTTATTTCTTGTTTATAAGGAGCGGCCTGACAACCAGGAGACTTATAGTTCGAGAATATGTTAAAATTATTTATTGCATTAGATGTATGGATTGGAAGAATTATTTCATTTTACACTAGACGCCTGGACTACCCGGGGAGTATAAAATTTAATAAGTTCTTTGCTTTCATGATGGTTGAACTCAACTATGCCAATAGGATCGACCTAACTACCAGGGGACTATTTGACATATAGCTATTTAAGGATATTGTATGGGGATACAATTGGTAAAAGTACCTACCTTTAAAATATACGTGAGAAACGACTTGACATCCAAGGGGCTCATACATATTGTTAAAGGATTCCTTAAATCCACTAAAAGAAATAGAGATTTCTTAAACTATAATGAGGGTAAATAGTTTAAAATAATTAGTGAAAATATCATTTAGATAAAAGTCCATGTCTTTATGATATACATGTAAATATGTTCTTATATTATTGCCTTTTCCTTTCCATATTTTAGATTTCTCAATATGTTTGTTATATCACTACGTGAAATACTTGAGACCAACAAGTTGGTAGGACCAAACTTTGATGACTGGTATAGAAATTTGAGAATTGTTCTCATGCATGAAAATCGCATTGATGTGATTGATAATCCTGCAAAGATAATCCCACCAGAGAATGATGTTCAAGGCACCAAGGTTTATCAGAAACACTTGGAAGAATGCCTTGCTATTAAATGCATCATTCTCGCTTCTATGAGTTTTGAACTCCAGAGGAAACATCAAAATATGGATCCAACTACAATCATTAAATTTATTAAGAAGACAGTTGATGCACAGTTGGACATTGAAAACTCTCTAGTTGGACCCCTTGTCAATCATGTGATTATTCTTACCGGAGAATATGAGAAGCTGGGGTACAAGTTTGGAAAAGAGATTTCTGAAGATTTGATCTTGCAGTCAGTATATGATGTCGGATGTTTTCATTGTAAGAATAAAGGGCATTGGAAGAGAAACTGCAAGGAGTATCTTGCAACTCTAAAGGACAAGAAACAAGGTGAGACATTAATGAAAAATATTTTCAAGGTTTCTTTAGCTACTACTAATTCTTCACTGTGGGTATTAGATATTAGTAGTGTTTATAACATCTGCAATATGTTGTAAGGGTTCAAGATAAGTAGGAGACAAAAGAAAGGAGAAATTAATCTACAAGTTGGAAATGGTGCAAAAGTTGCGGCCATAGCTGTAGGATCAATTTCTTTAATAATGCCTTCGGGCAAAGTACTTCGGGCAAAGTACTTATGTTAGATGATTGTTATTATGTTCCTAAATTTGTTTCGAACATAATTTAAGCTTCTATGTTGGACAAGCGTGGGTTTCGCATTAACATAGGCAATGGTATTTTCTCTATTTATTATGGTGATAATTTATATGTGAATGGCTATCTCTAATATCATGTTTATGTCTTACCTAATGTGACTGCTAATTTGATTATGCATGTTTCAAGTCTTAAGAGGAAAAGAGATGATCAAGTAAATCATACATACCTTTGGCACTGTAGACTTGGTAGGAGAGAAAAGAATTAACAAATTGTACAAGGAAGGGTACCTTTACAAGTATGATTTTGAATCATATCCAACTTGTGAATCTTGTCTCAAAGGAAAAATAACCAAATCTCTATTTACTGGAAGTGGAGAAAGAGCTACTGAATTATTGGGACTAATTCATACAGATGTTTGTGGGCCCATGAAAATTCAAGCTAGAGGTGGATATTCTTACTTTATCACATTCACTGATAATATGTCAAGATATGGATTTGTGTATCTTATGAAACACAAATCTGAATCTTTTGAAATGTTCAAAAGGTTCTGTAGTAAAGTTGAGAAACAGACTGGTAAAAGTCTTAAAGTACTAAGGTCTGATAGAGGTGGAAAATATCTTAGTAAAAATTTTACTAGGTATCTCAAAGAGAATGAGATTCTCTCACAGTGGACACCTCCAGGAACACCACAAAACAATGGTGTGTCTGAAAGGAGAAATAGAACCTTATTAGATATGGTAAGATCTATGATGGGGTTTATTGATCTTCCAATAAATTTATGGGGATATGCTTTGGAAGCAGCAACATACTTACTTAATAAAGTTCAAACTAAGTCAGTCTCTACAATACCATATGAGATATGGAAAGGACGTAAGCCTAATCTTAAGCATATTAAAGTTTGGGGTTGTCCAGCTTATGTTAAGAGACTTCAATTTGATAAACTTAACTCAAGATCTGATAAGTGTAGGTCCAGTGGGTATCCCAAAGAAACAATGGGATATTATTTTTATTACCCTTCTAACTATAAAGTGTTTGTGGCTAGAGGAGCAACCTTTTTGGGAAGGGAATTTCTTTTGGAAGGAAATTATAGTGAAGAAATAGAACTTGATGAAGTTCAAGAAACTAATGAATCAACACAAAATCAATATTATGAGACACAAGTTGAAAAACCTTTATTGGATGTTTTGAAGTTGACAAGGAAGTTGCCATCTTCAACGGTTGAAGTTCAAGAACTAAATGTAGTTCAAGAACAAGTTAATGAACCAGTTCCAAACTAAATTGAACAACAACCAAATCCAGCACAAGGTGAACAAGTTGTACAATCACTTCTTAGAAGGTCTACACGAGAACGTCATGTACCAACTAGATTAAATCTAAATCTAATGGTACAAGATGATGTATCAAATGAGGTTGATCATAATAATGATGACCCTAAGACCTATGGAGAGGCTATACAAAGTTCTGATTATGAGAAATGGCAAAAGGCCATGGAATCCGAAATGGAATCCATGAAGGAAAATAAAGTATGGACTTTAGTTGAACCTTCAAAGGATATAAAACCTATAGGTTGTAAATGGGTTTTTAAGAAAAAGATTGGAGCAGACGGAAAGGTGGAGACCTACAAAGCTCGTCTTGTTGCCAAGGGATATCATCAGAAAGAAGGAGTCAACTATGACGAGACTTTCTCTCCCGTGGCAATGCTCAAATCAATTCGGATTTAGTTTGCTATAGCAGCCTACTATGATTATGAAATATGGCAAATGGATGTGAAAACAGCTTTCCTTAATGGTGAGCTAGAAGAGGATGTGTACATGACACAACCTGAAGGTTTCACATCTCCATCTGATCATAATTGTCACGACCCAAAATTCCCACCTTCGGACCGTGATGGCGCCTAACATTTCACTTGCTAGGCAAGCCAACGTTAGAATAATATTATCTATTTTAAAATAATTTTTAAATTT